>NW_006800619.1:125615-144978 GCF_000485575.1 Poecilia formosa | reverse complement strand
ATACAGAAACAAATCGTACCTCGTCTGCTGGAGCTCAGCTACATAATTACTCTGTATTTCAGGCAGGCTGTTAAAACAGAGAAATTTATAACAGATCATGTTCTTCAAACACAGATTCAGCAGAAATCCTTGGATCGTTTAAATTATCCCCGATTGGGTAATATGAAAACTTATTGTGAAGAATTTTTATCTCACATTTTGGAACTCTTTTTCAAGTGATGTTTTTGTTTCATTTGTAAAAATCTCAGAATAAAACCTTTAATTAAAAAGATTTTGTAAAATTCCAACACAGATGAAATGAATGAAGTGAAACTCTCTGATTAAAACATTTAAAATGTAATGTTTTATTTCTGATTGTGAGAACGATACCTTTGATTGATTGACTCTAGATCAGGGATGGGCAGCTCCAGGCCTCAAGGGCCGGCCTCCTGCAGCTTTTAGATGTGTCTCAACTTCAACACACCTGAGTCAAATAATGAGGTTGTTAGCAGGACTCTGGAGAACCTGACTGCACTGAGGAGGCGATTCAGCTGTTGGATTCAAGTGTGTTGGACCAGAGATACATCTAAGAGCTGCAGGACACCAGGCCTCCAGGACCTTTATTGCCCACCCCTGATCCAGATCTTCTTCCTTTTTCCAAAGCAAATATAAGACAGATATTTAAGGTAAAAATCACCTCACAAGAGCTTTGATGTTGTGATGCAGACATTACTCAAGTTTCTACAGCCTATGATAAGCAATCATTTGTAAGTTAAAGCTGAGATATGTAACCTTTATAAAGAATACAGTGTAATGATAGTATAGTTTGAGACAGAAAATAGGTGAAAAAGCTGAGCTCCTCTTCCTTCCTGCGTTGCCACCAGTGCTCCCAGTGCCAAATGCACAAATATGCCATTTGGTCAGAAACAACCAATCGGAGTCAAGAGGAGGGTCTTAGCACTATTAATCATCCTCATGTACATGCTGCTTACTCTCCTTCACTCTTTCTCTCTGTGATGCTACAGCTTCTCCCATCAGCAGAGGCTGCCATAAATACTCAGGCTAGATATCATGGCAACCGATGACGGTGCATAAACACTTTTTCTGGAACAGTAAATTGTTTCTCTGCCACAAGCACATTGAGCAGTGCATACACGAGCTTGATTGACCACACTAAGACATTATTCCTGGCTCTCATCTTGTTTCTTCAGACGGCTATATTAGCTCTGGGAGAAGCTTGATTTTTTTCCCCCACAGATCATCTGACTCATATTACTGTCAGGACATGGTGACCATTTCAAAAACATGTAAAAAAAAAAAAAATTATAAAAAGTTATGTACCCCAGATTTAATGTCCCACGTAAAAACAAATAGAGAAAAATACCTCATCTTTTGGAGCTCATTTTCCTGGGATATTTTTGCTTCAGTCAGTCTGTTTTAAATTACAACAGATAAAAATTCCTCATGACACAAATGTTTCAGAAAGATCACAGCATTGCAGCGTGTCCCATAATGTCCTAGTAAAAGTAGAACTATTGTATGTTTTTAGGCAGAACTGAAATAGTTTTGAGTCATGTTTTTTTAGCAATACCTTTCATTGGCTGATTTCACTTCTTTTTCTTTCTCTTCTAAAGAAACTCTGTAGAGGAAAAATAAATAATACAATTATTTGTCATCTTAGCTAAAGTTCATATAAGTTTTTAGGACAAACAACTTATGTTTTAATTAATAACTCATCCACATCAGAATCTCAAGGAAATTCAGACCCAGAACAACACTAACCTGATCTCCTGGATCTCCTTTTCATGCATCGTCTTTTCCTCAGTCAGTCTGAGTTAAAGATTTAAGAGATCATGATCTTCAACAAGCAGATTAACAGGAACAGCAGAGAACTTGCAATACACTGAACTTCTTTCATCATCACTAAACAAGCAAGCTGTTAGATGAACTTTTACACTTATCATCCTGATATCTGGAGCTGAAACATGTTCTGTTAACAAGTTGTGTGAACAAACCTTTTATTAACTGACTGTAGTTGTTCTTCTTTTTGTTCAAGATCTGATCTAAAGAATAAAGGATTAAATGTGTGAAAATCCCTTATTGTCATTTTGAGACAAATAGGAAATAAGATGATTTATTCATAATGACGTTTAACAAAATTACAAAGTGTTTTAATACACTAAATGTTTACCGCAACTTCAAACCAACTGCAACAAAGCAGAGTAACCAATATATTACCAGAAAACTCCAAGATGATTATGTGCAACTAAGACTGAATCCTTGGACCTCAGGATCATGTAGAATCTCCTCCACATTTCAATAACTAAACACATGACTTTCACATGAAAGTCAACTATGAAAAACACTTACTTCATTTTGTGCAACACATTTTCAAGAGATGTCTTTGTGTCCGTCAGACTGTGGTAAAGATACCAGAATAAAGCATTTAATTACAAAGGCTTGGAGTAAAATCCCAGAACTGATGAGTTCTAGGAAAGTCTGAGAGTGACTATCCTAGAGACAGGAGAGTCTCATAATCTGAGACTCTCAGATTATGATATTTAAATTGTAATACGTTATAGATTCATTAGGAAGAATACCTTTGATTGACTGAATTCAGTTCTTCTTTTTCCCTGTTTTCAAATGAAATATCACAAACTTTATTTAAGATTTCTATGAGATCACAAGAACTTTAATATTTTGTTATGTCACTAATATTTAGATGGTCTATAATATGTAAATATATTCTAATCACAATCTCATGTGAAAACAAAAAATCCTAATCTGAAGTTTCTTTTCATGACATGTTTTTGCCTCAGTCTGAGTTAAAGATGCAACAGATCATGTTCTTCATAAAACAGGTTCAATAGGAACATCAGACAACTTGCAATGCATTGAACATCTTTCATGATCTCTAAACAAACTTAGATTAACTTTTACACTTATTATCCTAAAATCTGGAGCTGAAACATGTTCTGTTAGCTTAATGTGTGAACAATACCTTTTAATCTCTGATTTAAGTTCTTCTTCTTTCTGTGTAAGGTCAGACCTGAAGAATTAATCATGTCATGAGAGAAAATCCCATATTATTTTGAGACAAATGGTAAATAGGATCATTTATTCATAATGAGCTCTTAAAATTACAAAGTGCTCTATTGCACTACATATTTAACTTATATATTTCCACAAGAAAGATAACTTCTTTCTGACAAAAGACCAAGTCTAAGGTGGTTCTGTGAAACTAATTCTGAATCTGTAGACCTCAGGATCATGAAGGTAATCCAAGCTCTTCTCCACATATCAGTAATAATCAATGCGATTGAGTTATTTGAAAATCAACTCTGCACTTACTTCACTTTTTGAAGCTCATTTTCTAGATTTATGTTTGTGTCAGTCAGTCTGTGGTAAAGACACCAGAATAAAACACTTGATTACAAAGTAAAATCCCAGAACTGATGAATGAAAATAATATGTAAACTTTTATATTTTATTTCAGATTGTGGGAATGATACCTTTGATTGACTGACTTCAGTTCTTCTTCTCTTTTCCTGTTTTAAAATTAAATGTGCAAAAGATGTTTCAGCTTTCTACAACTTCACACAAACTTTGATACTTTATTGTAAATATCACTGATATTTTCACAATCTGTGATTTGTTATCATAATTAGTTAATATCCCATGTGGAAACAATCGAGAAAAAAAACTTATCTTCTGGAGCTCATTGTCATGTTATGTTTTTGTCTCAATGTGTTTTAAACACAGAACCTGAACAAAACTGACCTGATCTTCTGGATCTCCTTCTCATGAGAAGTCTGAGTCTCAGTCAGTCTGAGTTAAAGACATAACAGATCATGATCTTCATGAACAGATTCAACAGGAACATGAACTTCTTTCATCATCACTAAACAAGCAAAGTGCTAGATGAACTTTTCCACTTATCCTGATATCTGGATATGAAATACAACTTGTGTGAACAATACCTTTTATGAACTGATTCTAGTTCTTTCTCTTTTTGTTTAAGGTCGGATCTGAAGAATGAAGAATAAAAAAAAGCTTTTTCTCATTCTGAGACAAATATCTCTCTTGTCAATATCTCATGTAAAAACATATGGAGGAAAATACCTCTTCTTCTTGAGCTCATTATTATGGGATGTATTCAATTCAGTCAATCTATTTTTAAAAAATGACAGATAAAATCTTATGTTAGCATTTCATAATTTTCTAGGAAAAGAAACACTCTTGCTCTATTTTATAGAATTAAAATATTTTTAAACTGCCATGTCTTCCATCAGCTTGTTAGCATTACCTTTCATTGGCTGATTTAAATTCTTTTTCTTTTTCTTCTAAAGTTGATCTGTGAGGCAAAAATTAACCATAAAAACATGTTTCAAGAAACAATATAATTATATGTCATCTTAACTAAAGTTCATATGAACTGTCAGCAACAGCAATGTACGTTTTAATGAGTAACTCATTTGGATTATGGTTTCATTTAAATACAGAACCTAACAAAACTGACCTGATCTCCTTGATCTCATTTTCATGAGAAATCTGAGCCTCAGTCAGTCTGAGTTAAAGACATAACAGATCATTTTCTTCATAAAACAGATTCATCAGGAACATCAGAGATCTTTCAAAGCATTGAACTTCTTTCATCTTCACTAAACAAACAAACTGTTTGATGAACTTTTACATTTATCGCCCTGATATCTGGAGCTGAAACATGTTCTGTTAACTTGTGTGAACAATACCTTTTATTAACTGATTTTAGTTCTTCTTCTTTTTGTTGAAGATCAGATCTGTAGAATGAAAACAATAAAATGTGAAAAAATGGCTGTCTCTCATTTTGAGACAAATATCTGTGTTTTCATATATTTCATGTAAAAACAGAGAAAATACCTCATTTTCTGGAGCTGATCATCATGGGATGTTTTTGCTTCAGTCAATCTATTTTAAAACATGACAGATTAAATCTCATGATACAAATACTGCAGGAACAACATTATAGTGTGTTTCATACATTTCTACGAAAATAAATGTATGAAATACCTAAATATGTAGAAAGTAAGAAATAAAATATTGTAGAATATGATGTGTTCTTTACTTTTTATTGGCTGATTTCAATTCTTTTTCTTTTTCTCCTAAAGTTGACCTGTAGAGGAGAATATTAACCATTAAAACATTGTTGGAGAAACTATGAGACCAAATGTCATTTTAACAAATTATTTTTGAACCTTTAGGAAGTTTAATTGACATTTAAAGTAATAACTCACTTTAACTCTCCTGTAAATACAGACTCTGAAAACTGACCTGATCTTCTGGATCTCATTGTCATGAGAAATCTGAGTCTCAGTCAGTCTGAGTTAAAGACATAACAGATCATGATCTTCATGACACAGATTTAACAAGAACATTATATTGTTGTGTGAACAAACCTTTTATTAGCTGATTCTAGTTCTTCTTTATTTTTGAGCAAAGATCTGAGAATGTAGAATACAATTTCTGAAAATCCTCAATGTGTTTGTTTACTGCAACCCAAAACCATACATTCTAGTTATTGTCCAAGTAAAATAAATATGTAGAAAAATACCTGACTGTCTGGAGCTCATTGTTCAGCCTGTGATAAAGAGGCAATAGATAAATATTCTTATTGATTCTGCAGTAAAATGAACTGAAACAATCAGGTTTGTATCTCATATTGTAATTTGTTATTTCAGGTTTTTGTGAGAAGAAAATACCTTTCATTGACTGATATTAGTTCTTCTTCTTTCTGTTTTAGAGCAGATCTATAAAGGGTGAAATTATTTGCATTAGAAACATGTCAGTAAATAAATCAGAATGTTCCGAGTTTCTTCATCAAATCAAGAAAAAGTTTGTGCTTCATCATTGTGTTTAGTTAGGTAGATTTTACCTCACATCATAAAGATCTGCTTCCAGAGACATTTTTTCAGCAATGAGGCTGTGTGGAAATAAGAGTAAATCTTTGATTCAACCATTATTTTTTTTCTTTTCAAATTAACATCATTAGCAAATTGCCATCTAGTTTATTGTTACTGTCAATGTTTTATTTTTAATAAACACAAGTAACTCAAAAAATACTGACATGCAGATTAATAATGTTAACTGCAATGCCTTTTATTTACTAATGTAGATTCTTCTAATGCTTTATAACATGTTTTTAAAAAGAAATAATAAAAATGTGTTCTTTTGATCAATGTTCATTAAATAAAATGTTCTTCAGTCATTATTCAAAGCTAAAATAGATACAGAAACAAATCGTACCTCGTCTGCTGGAGCTCAGCTACATAATTACTCTGTATTTCAGGCAGGCTGTTAAAACAGAGAAATTTATAACAGACTGACTTTCTAATCAAAGGAAAAAACTGCTGAGTTGCATTATTTTTTTAACTATTTCCAGGTCATCGAAACTATTAAACTTTCCACATGTCAAACTGGAAGAACGATGAGTTGAACCCTAATGTATTATAAACTGCAACATCAAAGTATCTTTGACTGGCTGACATCAGATGTACTTCTCATTTCCTGACTAGCCTGCAAGTTAAAATGCTGTGAATACAGAAAAATAGCACATATCTAACTCATTCACATGCTAAAAGACTTGATCAATCTTTTATTCTGAAGTTACCCTTTTTAGAAAAGGTTTACCTCGCACTTTGAAGTTTATTTTCATCAGACGTCTTTGCTTCAATCAGCCTATGTAAAACATAAAAGATAAAAATAAACTTCAAATTTGTGTTTTCAAATTCCACTTCAGAAATAAACTATCAGGTGTACTTAAACATTCTGAATTAAACTATTTTATACTCTATTATGTTAGGTTTTTGAGCCATACTTTTGAAGAGCTGAATTCAGTTCTTCTTTTTGCTTCAACTCAGATCTGTAAAGAGTTAAGGGAGATATGTCAAAGACAACAGTGTTATTTTAAGCTAAAGGTTGAATATCCACTTCATAAATCTTTCCATGAACTCATGCTGTCTATGTCAAATTTTAGTAGATATTATAAGTTTCCAGCAGAAACGAATGTTGCATTCATGACCTTTACACACCTTGCCTGAAGAAGTTTGTTTTCATATGACGTTTTTGTTTCATTAAGTCTGTTGAAAATATGACATGAAAACACATCACACATGTATTTTTTTCAATGCTTTTTCTTAATGTTAACCAACCAGCCAACAGTTGTAAAACTATGAATTGTAATATCTTCATCTGTATTTTATTGACGTACCTTTGATCAGCTGCTTTTAGTTCATTTCCTGTCTGCTCCAGGGCAGATCTGTGACAAAAAAGTTTTCACCATAAATTTATATGTAAATGCTATGTATTAATTAAAACAAAGTCGGTACATTTTGACATTTAATACAGGTTACTTCCTTGCGCCTACAATCAGAAGTTGAATTCCCTATTTGGAGTCCCATCTGTAACTTATCTGGTACCATGTCAAGACAGTAAAAACTGACAATAAGAAGGAAACCAGATGCATAAACCTCTCCTTCACTGTTCAAGATGTTCAAACTGTTCAGTTTGAGATATGATCTCACCCGTGTACTACAGGAGCAATCCACCTGTTCATGGTTAACAACTAAATCCTCACACTTACTGCACTTTCACTCGAAACACTTCACAAATGGAGCCAATAAATAGGTTTCAAACATATGACTACAGAAACTGTTCAACGACCAGTAAAAGCAAGGTTCTCCTTTAAGATTTGTTCAAATGTTTTTGTTGTAAAATCTACCTAAGGCATTGGTTAGAGATCGGTTTGTTCCAAACAGCTACACTGGGTCAGAACAGGAAAGTACCGTATTTTCCACACTATAAGGAGCATCTAAAAACCTTCAATTTCCTCAAAAGCCGACCGTGCACCTTATAATCCAGTGCGCCTTATATATGGACCAATATTGAGCCACAACAGGTCTAGCAACAGGTAAGCAGCCGCCGACTTCATTTTTGCCCGTAGAAGAAGAAGCGCGTGGTGCATGCTGGGATAGTTGTCAGAACGCTGGTTTGTTAATAAAGTTTGAGTTAATAAAGTTTGAGTTAATAAAGTTTGAGTTAATAAAGTTTGAGTTAATAACGTTTGACTGACCTATTGTTGAGAAAAGGAGCTCATCCCACTTCCCCATGCTGGAGATTTTAGTTTAATAAAAACAATGAATAAAGTTACCTTTAAAACTGATTAATTACACAGGTGACATCAAGACCCAACAGTAGAGTCAGACTGTAATAATATTAATCTGGTTGTTATTGTGTCCTGGCAACAGACATAGGAGGACTGTTGAGCAACTCGGGGGTCATTAGAACAGAGATCAGGTCATAATGTCTCCAAGACGGTGATGGATATGAGATCATCTGTCCAAGTAGTCGGCCAATGAGAGGCACAGCAACAAAGCTAGCCAATGCAAATGCACCAAAAGGGTGGATAAACCCTTTATAAGGTGGGTGCAAAAGAGGAATATTTGGTTGGATCCTTCAGGCAGCTTCGAGCCAAGATCGAGATGGACAAAGAACTCTGCAGCTGAAGAAGAGCTGGAGCCACAGAGCCGAAGACTGTTCTGCACATAGGGACCAACCCGTTGACCCCGCAACATGTGGCTTCAAATTGCACTTTTCTCAGCTGGGTTCGAGACCCCAAAGACAAAGACCAAGGCAAAGATGAAGATAAAGACAAAGGCAAAGAACAAAGGCAAAGAGGAAGAACTGGTGTGTTCCTTCCATGAGACCAGCTCATCTACATCTCGATGGACCAGAAAGATCGTGAGACGAGGAGAAAGGAGCTACAGAGCTGCAAGACGAGAAGCTGAGGACCGCTACGCGCATGAGGAAGTCACCCTGAGGCCCGAGATCTGCCGCTCTGACTCAGTACTCTTCCTGTACTGGGAGCCTTCTGCTGCTGCAACACCTTTTTCATCATCAGGCCAGTTCTGGGGTTCAAGATGCCAAACTCCGTCTGTTTCTCTCAAAGTTTCCCTTTTTTAGTTCACAGTGTCAGCATTAGGGAAAGATAGGCTAGATTATTGATTTTACTTATTTGATTATTTCTGCTACTGATTTAAGCTGTACTGACTCTTGCAAAATTGCCTTACTAATAAAATAATTAGCATAAAGAAAATCTAAAAGATGTTGTGGACATTCAGTTAATGAGTCACCTTAAAGTTCTTTGATAGTTGTAAAATAGCTATGAAGTTTGATTCTGGGAGGAGAAAGTGGAAAATGTTTTATAGGTTGCTTTAGCCTAAACAACACCCTTGGGACTCACCAGAGTCACTAAAACCTACCTGGTTCAGTAACAAGTGCAAGTTGTAATAAAGAGAAAGAGCGACCGTTAACAGGTGTGCTCTGTGAAACTAGCTGATTCCGGGCTGCTCTATCTGGCTAATTCACAGGGTGAAAAAGGGTGGGACATCTGGATGGAGGTCATTAGAAACCAGGCTAGTCTTTCTCGATGCCAGCTTGAGCAGAATTTACTTCAGTTCTGGATAGGGTAAATCCCAGCAGACTTAGGAAACTCAATTCACCCGTTAGACGGAGAGCTGGTAGGACATCTCCCTCCTCTGAGAAGGGAAGTAGAGAGAGAGAGAGAAGAGGGGAGAGGGTGCTGCGCAACAACACTATCTGTTTAGATAGGCCATTCGTTGAAGGTGCGCCTTATAGTGCGGAAAATACGGTACACAATTTCATAAAAACAGCCATTATTCAATTTCTGATAAATAGGAGGAAATAATAAACCAGATAGTTTTCTATGAGCTTTCCTGAAGATGCCAACAGAAGGCTTCAGAAAGATCAGGAATTAGCATCTACTGTTTTAAGCAAGAAACTATCCTCTCTGTTGGAGATGACTGTGAGCACTCACAGCAAAGTAATCAGTGTCTTAACAAGTTGCACTTATAGTTGGGGTCACAAGTGTTTGTAAATCTCACTAATGGCTAATTTCCATGTGAAATGTTAAGAACCAAATCCATGGACATTACACATCTAAAGATCATAACTTTGCTCAACATTCAACAATTAACATTGTTAATTTGGTGATTTAGTATTGGGCTCATCAGAAAGCTGACTCACAAAACACTAACCTGATTTGTTCGAGGTCACTTTCATGCAAGGTCTGTGTTTGAGTCAATCTGTGTTAAAAATATAGCATTCAAAAACTCTTCACAATAGATTCTGCAAAATTATTAACTTTTATGTGAACAGGGTGACATTATCTATGAATAGATTCATTAAGGTTGTCCTTCAGTCGAATCCCTGAACTATATCTTATTTATGCTGTTATACATATGTTTATGCTGGAAATATGCTACATTTGTGCCGTACCTTTGTTTGACTGATTTCAGTTCCTCTTCATTTTTTCTAAGATCAGATCTATAAATGAGGACATCATGTGTAAAGGAGATGCGTCAGTGAATAATTTACTATTAAGGTATTGACTCTGTGATGACATCATATTGACAATATGGATACGTACCTAATCTCATGAAGCTCCTTCTCATGCGACGTCTTCATTTCAGTCAGTCTGCAGTAAAGATACCAGAATAGTTTGGGGAGTGAAATCATAGAACTGAGACTCTCAGAAATCTTTACTTGGATCATAATTTGTTATCGCAGATTGTGGGAACAATACCTTTGATTGGCTGAGTCCAGTTCATCTTGTTTTTGTTTAAGTTCAGATCTGAACGATGAATAGAATGAGTGAAAATCTTTTATCATTATTTTGAGACAAATTATAAATCACAAGTGCCATTTTGTCAATTGACGAAACTACAAAGTGCTTAAGTATACTGCATGTTTATTTCAACCCAACCTCAACTGAAAGAAGGCATATTTCAAAAGGAAATGTGATTAAGTTATATAAGGTTTATATAAAACTGCAAGAGTTTTACGATCATGTAAACTTAAACTCTATGATCAGTAAATATATTCCAGTCATGGTCCCATGTAAAAACAAAAATACCTCATCTCCTGGAGCTCATTTTCATGGGATGATTTTGTCTCCGTCAATCTGTTTTAAAATATGACAGATACAAACTTATAACACATACAAACTGCAGAAGTTCAACAGGATTCTAGTGTGCTTCAGAATTTCAGAAGTAAAATTAAGACTATTTTAATTTAAGATGAATTTAGAAAGTCAGAAGTAATTTTTTTTTACCAATATCTTTTGTAGCTTCCTAGAATTACCTTTCATTGGCTGCTTCCACTTCTTTTTCCTTTTCTTCTAAAGTTTCTCTGCAGAGGTGAAAATTAACAATTAAAATATTGAGAAATAATTGTATTAAATGTCATCTCAGCTAAATTTTATATGAACATTGAGGAACAGAGGTCTATGTTTTAAGTAATAAAATCATTGAAGACACTGAATAATACTGACTTGATCTCCTGGATCTTCTTTTCATGAGTTGTTTCTGTCTCAGTCAGTCTGAGTTAAAGACATAACAGATTATGTTCTTCATAAATAGATTCAGCAGAAACATCAGACACCTTGTATTACATTAAACTTCTTTTATGATGATTAAATAAGCAAAGTTAGAATAAATGTTACACTTGGCATCCTAATATCTGAGGCTGAAACATGTTCTGTTAGCTTGTTGTGTGAAAAATACCTTTTATTAACTGATTCAAGCTCCTTTTCTTTTTGTTCGAGGGCAGCTCTAAAGAGTGAAGAATAAAATGTGTGAATATTTCTAATGTGAGACAAATAGTACATATCCTGAAGTACTGGTATTGCACTTAAAACTTAAATGTATGTTATATATTCTGGTCAATTAATTTCCAATCACATTGTTATGAGATTATAGATTGATTGAACAACTTACTTTGTCTGCTGAAGTTCATTTTCACCAGAAGACCTAAGACTGTCAAAAAATCACAGGATGAACATTTCCACCATTATAAAAGTATTACTATAGTAGCAAAAGACTTTAATCCCACCAATTTGAAATTATGAAAATTTGAAACATGCATGAAAATGTAGTAAAGTCTTCATTTCTCCAATAATGGACCATGAATGAACAATGCCAATTTTGTGTCCTCATCCAGCCCTACATGAACTTTACCATCTCACATTCTCTTCACTTCCACAACTCTAAATAGTCCAATTTGTGGTAAAACAACATTTTCACCTGTGCCTCCTAACCCTCCATTCCTTCTTTCCCTTTAACATTTTAAGCATTTTTAATGGGAATTTTATTTGTTGAGAAATAATTTTCTTCACAAAAAATGCAGAATGCAGTGACACCTGACTGTTTCACTGCATTTTACCAAATTGCCTTTTTGTTGCATTCTTCACTATTTTACCAGACTTTAGAACAGAACTATAAGTTTATATTGCATCCTGGAGTTAAACATTGATAAATTCAATGCCATAAAAACTCTGTTTGTCTCCTGAAAGATGTTTTCTACTGATTGTGTTTTTTAGATGATTTGTAACTTTTTCAGATCATTTGGTCCTTAGAGATGTTCTCTCTATGCCATGTGAAGCTGAGCTAAACTTTCTGAAAAAAATAGTTTAATCACATATAGTTTATGGTTTTATTGGGGGCAGCCAAAGGACCAGATTGGAATTAATATCTTTTTTGTTTAATGAATGAAATAATAATTTTCCATTTCCGTTTTATATTTACTCAGGTCTTTATTCAATAATAATGTTATTTAATGATATGAAACATTTCAGTGTGACATAAAAGAAAAAAAAGATGAAACATCTACGTGGACAAACACTTTTTCATTGCATGGTATATTATGTAATTTTCAAAAGGATTTTTTACACAACTTAAACAATTAAGGTGACCACTCAGCATCTGGAGTCTTCAGCTTACCTTATTCTGTCTTCCTCAACTTTTTGAGATCGTTTCGATTTTTTCGATTTTTTCGGCTTTTTCGGCTTTGTTGACTTTTTTGGCTTTTCCGACGTTTCCTTACACAGCCTATAGAGGAAAAAATGAATAGATTTAGCATAAAACATAATTCTAAAGCAGACATACAAATGTATAAATCTGTGTTATTTTCAAGCTGTTAATTTTGTCAATCCAGTGGATTACAAAAACTTTCTATAGATTTTGCATGCATCACTTCCAAAAATCTTGATTCTGTCCTTATGTTGGTCTATTTTGTGGGAAGCAGCAGGTTGTCCAGAAACCCAGGCCCTCACGGCTTCACCATTATATTTTATTGTTGGTATCATGTTGTTTTTAATCAAATGCTTTGCTTGTTTTATCCCAGATGCAATGAGACACATCTTTCACAAAGATGATTATATTTTAATATTTTGAGATATTTTAAGACATTTGTAAGTGAATGTTTTTAGTCAGCTTTTGTTTTCCCCCATTAATCCTCCCATTTATGTCATTTTGTCTCATCTTTTTTTGCACATTAGAGTCGTGAACTTTGACCTTTACAGAGGTAAATGTGGCCTCCAGCACTTCAGTTGTTCTTATGTGCTTTTTGTAACCTCCTCTATTCATTATCTATTTGCTCTTGGTATAATTGTATCATGCCAGTAACTCTTGTTGCTTCGTTTATTCATTAGTGGATAATGACTCATATTGTGGTTGTAGTAAAATCTGAAAACCAAATAAATCACTTTGTAAGTAACAGATGTAAACGACTGTCTGTTATCCTTTTGTGAATAATTTCTGTAGATTGAGGCGCAGCTTATATTTTAAATGGTTTCCTGGTTCGGTGTTTCTGGTCAAACTGAACTCAGATTTCTAAAAACCTGGTAAATCACAACTGATTCATGTTCTAACAAGGGAGAAAAATTATTTTCTTTTTGCATAGCTGCTGCTTTGTACACTTTTTTTCCTTGAAAAATCAATTAATTTTATCTTATGTATTTTTGTTATTACTCAGGTTTTCTGTGTCTCATAATTTAAAAATTTAAAAAATAATTAATTGTGACCAAAAAGCAAAGATTGAGAAAATCGTCTTTTTGTTTGTTTTATTTTGTTTTTTCTTTCACAGTTTTGTATTTTTAGTGACACTTATTAAAGGGAGCACTGCTGTCATGTTACTCACATCCCTTAATTAAATGGTGAGGAAGTTTCACTTTTTGTTCTCATGTTAAAGGTGCAAAGGGCCAAGAAGTTGTGCATGAAGAATGAGAACCTTGGAATCAGAGTCCCAATTAATAATGATAATCATGTAGAAGACCAAAGTAACATAATTTCATTTCTCAGTAGGAGTTTCTTGGTTCCTGTGCAATAATGTTGTAGCTGAAATGAGACATGACAACTAAACATGTCACACTTCCTTGTAGTGCAGGAAAAACTAGAGTCCCCAACATAATCTGATTATTATTATTCATCTGCAACCTTTCATCCATCTGAACAACAGAGGTCCCTGTTGTGCAGATCTGCATAAATACAACTTTGATTTATCTCACATCTTCATAAAAATTAATGAAACTAATAATTTAGCAACTAATAATTTAACTCTAAGTCATTCTCTGTTGACTTACAGTTAAAATATTTAAATACGTTTTATCTTTTGGGTGTTATGATCCAGTAAATCCTACATGCACACTGAGGTAGAACTGATCAGCCCTTTTCTCATCTGATTACATACTAGTTATTCAGTAACACAATTTTAAGTAAACAGGTTTAATATCACTAAAATACTACTGTAAACATATTTCTCTTACCTGTTCCCCATTATGACTTCTCTCTGTTCTGATCTGTCCGTCTACATCAGTCTGTCTGCGGCGTCGATACGTAGAAAACACAAGTGCTTTCTGATGAAGTTTAGTATCTCTTTTACTTTTTACTTGTCATCAGGACTTACTGGTTTCTGGAATGTGTGACTCATTCATCACAGTTTCAGACTTCAGCACTGCACCAAGAAGATGTGCTACTGAGTTAAACTAAAGAATTCAACACATCAGGTTTTAAAACAGTGGGAGAAAACAACATCCAACTTTTTATAGATACAAAAAAATCTCAGTTTTGGAACAGGTTCTAAAACATGTAACAATTTACACAAAATTAGCAATAAAATCTTTATTCTAGATATGATGAATCCTTTTCCTCATGCAGAATCTGTTTTGGTTTAATCTGAAAATGGAGCCATTCCCACTGTTCACAGCACCACAAGATGTCACACTGTCTTAATTTTAAAAAACTAAAAAAGTCGCCCTGCCTTCTCTGGAAAGTTCATGGCTACAACATTCATTGATGATCATTTTGTATTTAATGAGAAACATATAAAAATCTTGCTTCCTTAAATCCATCCCTCTAATTTTAAGACCAACTGCATATTTGCAGGGTTCGAGTGTAGACCAGCTTTATGGGAGGGCGAGAAAAACAAAATAAATTCAAACCACACCCTCATATTTTTCTGACATGCCCTTTAGTCAGTAAAAACAGGTTATAAAGCACAAAAGAAACTTCATTCAAACAGGAAGCAATTAAGGCGAGATGCTTCTCACCATGAAGATCTTTCATTTTATGACAGCAGCTTTGATCTTTATTGTTTGAAACCTTTTCCTTCAGACACGAAGCTCCAAATTGTTGAATAAATGTTTAGAATATTTGCAGAGTCTACTTATTTTTAATTTTTAACTGTGTATTGTTTAAATTAAATTGTGAAAAGTTATTTTAAAAAGTAAAAAAGAACCGTAGTCTGTCCCGTGAAAACAGGATTTAATATTTTACAAACTGTTTTGCTATAATAGAGTAATGGCAATTTATTGGCTGACCACATATTTACATTAATATTTTCAAAAAGCAACATTGTTAATGTTTTTCTCCAGTGGTTTTCAAGACAAAATGCAGTTTGGTCCACCAATGAAACTGATCCAAAGCTCCATGCTGCAGCAGTTCCAGCTGGGTTTGGGTTCCTCATCCTTTTGCAGAAACATTAGACATTACATGAGTCAAAATAATTTAGCTCATTCTCATTTAACTATGACAAGAAAAGAGGGGCATTCTTTAGATCACTAATACAAACATGTTTTTAAGTTCTGTAAAAAAAGATTGACGTTGACTATGACACACCAAGCAGCATCTTTCACTTTCTTGCCTCCTGGAAAATATGTGGGTGTTGTTTTTTAATTAAAGCTTAAGGACGTTTGGGAGTGACCATTTTCTGAGGAAGTGTAACAAGGCAGCCTTTTGTGGCTCGATTTTACAGTGAGGATGAAAAGTTGAGCCAGAGTCAGGTGGAAACAGCAGTGGTTTATTCTTCCCTCAGCATCAAGTAGAAGAACAAGAACGATTTCATAACCTTAGTCCTAGCTGTGATGGACCAAGCCACCTTTAATTCACAGGGGGATCTCAATTTGCTAATCTCCACATATTTAAATAAAATACCTTTTACTATATACAAACATTTCCACTTACTTTTTATAAATATTTTATATTTTATCACACACCAAATGAAACACCACAAAAACCCATAAACAATTCTCTCCCCACACTTTTCCACGGCCTCTCCCGGAACCTATAAATGGTGTCTGGGGTAGTATTTGTCCAAACACCCTGGAGAGGACACAGAAAAGACAGGTGAGTCACTTAATATCAGCACTCCACACCTAACAGATTATGCACAAACATTTGCTCAGTTTTACCCACCAGTAGCTCATTGCTCTGAGTAACAATTATTCTCCTTTCACAGGCAACCAGCTCACTTCTCAATGAGGAGCAGCTGTGCAGAGCCCAGAACAAAAGGCTACATGCTAATTACTAAAAATACTCAATAAATACAGCTAAAACTTCTTGTGAGCAAATTGTTATTTGCAAATCTCTGCTTAAAGTGCAGTGCTAAATAAATTGCTTGTTAATAAAGTGCAAAAAGTGCTTTTAAAGTGCTATACAGTGACTTAAGTAAGTAAAAATAGTCCCTGTAATGAACTATAATTTTGTTGTTGTTTGGTTGAAAAGATCAACCAAACAACATATCTTTGGTTTATGTGTTTATCTATTTCCTTATGCTTATGCATAAAACATCACAAACANTGAGAAGAAAACTTCCTTTAATGAAAAAGAGTTAATTTTATTAATCAAAAATTTAACCAACTTCCTCTTCAAAAGTAAAAAGATGAAAAAATCTGACTATAGATCTTGATTATGAGTTTCATTCTCTCTTTCTCTTCAATCAAAGATCATCTAAACAGAAAGATATTTCATGCAGTGAATAATGTAACTGGGACTGGAGCCAAAAGTGTTTTTCCTGAAGTTGTGAAACCTGTTCTGTAAGGTGTCTGAGAATCAACAGCAGCTTTTACATTTAAGTTACTTCTTGACAAAGTCAGACTGACAGCGACTGAGAAGAGAATCAAACAGGCAGCGAGTCGATAGAAGACAAAATCATAAGGTAGGAAAATGTATTCCTTGCATTATTACATCAAATATTTTTATAATTATTAACAGAGACAATAGTTCTTTTTCTTGTAAAAATATGTTAGATTACAATGCAAACCTTTTCTGTGAGGCAGATAGGAAGTGTATCAAACAGGTCGTGACCTTGAGGAGGTAATACCTTAATGCACATAGTCATTCACACTTTTAGGAAGAGAAACCATTTGGGATCAGATTCAAGCCTTGTTTTGATAACAAATCCTGATTTCATTAAGTCAATATTAAGAGTGGCAATTGAAACCAATTCATTTTCTACTCATAGAAGACTTACTGGTATCTGTATAGATCTTTAACTTCCAGAACTGCTGTAGCTCTTCTTGGCATAGACTCCACTGTGCATCATAAATTGGCTGCTGAATAAATGTTTTCTGTATGATTATAAAACTCACCGTTGCTGAGTTTACCTGAGATTTATTGACAAATAGTAAAAATGTGTGTGATGAAATAATTGTGTGTTTCATTATAATTTTGAATATTTTCAACAGTATGTTTGATTCCAAAGAAATTAAAAACCAGATGCAGAGCACTCTGTTACTACTGGGCACCTACCTACCTACCTACCTATCTATGATATAGAAGTGTATTAAAAAAACAATACTGCTGAAACGTTTTGATTATTTGACTTCATATCTAAACTTTATTTACTATTTTACTTTTTTTCCCTGACATTTTTTACTTGCTCAAAGTTTGGGACAAACTGTGATCAGAGGCAGTTTGTAAATAGCGTAATTTTCAATCTACAGAAATTTTGAGAAAGTAAAGAACAATGAAGGAAAACAAAGTGAACACAGGTGATTTACATGGCAAAATTTGATGGAAGTTTTGATTAATTAAAAAACCTGAAAGTCAGTGGCGGATTCTGATATGGGAAACAAGGGAGGCAGCATGAGTGAACCCAAGGAAGTGGATAAATTATATGAACCGTAAGAAGATAGTTTTACTTTCTACAGGGAAAAAGATCTATTACAGTTCAAACCAAATACTGACATTAAAAAAGAAATCATTATAGATAAGAATGTGATTTATTCAACAGCAAAACTAAGATGGAAGAAGAAACCAAAATTCAGCAAAGCGAGCAGTAAGAAATTTAATATTAAGATGAAACATGTCTGATTGTTTCCTTATTACCTGCTTTAAAAATAAACAATTTGAACTAATATCATATTTAAACTGCAGAACTGCAAATGAAAATGAAGAAAATACAACTGAAAGAAGGTAAATATTTTACTATTTTCAAAAAACTATAAAGAGAATGGATAATTTTAGAAAATATTCTTGACATTATTGAACCATGTTAACAGAACTGCTGGGACAGAGGAACCAAAAGATGAACATCAGGAAGAAAAGTAAGTTTTTAAAAACAGGAATTGATGGAACTCGACTAACTTTAAAATATCTAATGGTCCAATTAAAGTTTTGCTCTGCTGATGATTTGAGACGTTCTTAATGATATTTATTTATCCACAGGAAACCTGATGACCAAAACAGTGATGATAAAATCAGGTACATTGAACAAGTACATTTTTTAAATAATGTGGAAAATATTTTCATCTATTAGTAACATTAAAACATTTGAAGATGTAGATAAATTTTACAAAAAATTCTAAAAATAATAAATATTTTCAACAGTGTTGAAAACTTGGATGGAGCAACAAAAATACAGCAAAGCGAGCTGTAAGAAATTTATTATTAAGATGAAACATGTCTGATTGTTTCCTCATTATCTGTTTAAAATCAAACAATTTGAACTAAAATCATTTTTATTCTGTAGGAATATTTCAAACGAAAATGAAGAAAATACAACTCAAAGCAGGTAAATATATATGTAATATTAATAAACATTTTTAATGGAATGAATAGTTTCTAAAAATTAAAAGCAGATAAAGTTGGAAAAATTCAGAAACATTTCTTGACATTAAAGAACCTTGTTGTTAACAGGACTGCTGGGACAGAGGAACCAAAAGATGAACATCAGGAAGAAAAGTAAGTTTTTAAAAACAGGAATTGATGGAACT
>NW_006800619.1:117127-124997 GCF_000485575.1 Poecilia formosa | reverse complement strand
ATGGTCCAATTAAAGTTTTGCTCTGCTGATGATTTGAGACGTTCTTAATGATATTTATTTATCCACAGGAAACCTGATGACCAAAACAGTGATGATAAAATCAGGTACATTGAACAAGTACATTTTTTAAATAATGTGGAAAATATTTTATTTCATAAGTAAAATTACCACCTTTGAAGATGTAGATTAATTTACAAAAAATTCTAAAAATAATAAATACTCTCAACAGTGCTGAAAACATGGATGGAGCAACAAAAATGCAGCAAAGCGAGCTGTAAGAAATTTATTATTAATATGAAACATGTCTGATTGTTTCCTCATTATCTGTTTAAAATCAAACAATTTGAACTAAAATCATTTTTATTCTGCAGGAATATTTCAAACGAAAATGAGGAAAATACAACTGAAAACAGGTAAATATATATGTAATACTAATAAACATTTTTAATGGAATGAATAGTTTCTAAAAATTAAAAGCAGATAAAGTTGGAGAAATTCAGAAAAAATACTTGACATTAAAGAACCTTGTTGTTAACAGGACTGCTGGGACAGAGGAACCAAAAGATGAACATCAGGAAGAAAAGTAAGTTTTTAAAAACATAAACTGTTTAAAATGTCTAAAGTCCCCATCAAAAATTATATTTTTATTCAGTGAAACTGATTTCAACCCTATTCTTTTTTTCTGTTTAGGAAAACAAATAGTGAATCTGAGCCAACACCCAGCTCCCTCCCATGTGAAGAAAATAAGTGTAAACACCAAGAAAGGTTAGTAAAAAAACTGATTGAAATATTGATTGTAATCAGCGATGAATAGTATCTATGAACATTTACTTGGGCAACTTTCTGAACAAAAAGTACATCTCTTCATAGCTTTTCTGCACCATCCTTACTTTTGCTTCTCTTACCTGAATGTAATTAATAACAAATATTCATTTTATAATTATTGGTTTCCAGTGGTGGGACTGTACTTAAGTACAATTTTCGTGTATCTGTACTCTACTTAAGTAGATTTAATAATGGATACTTTCTACTTTTACTCCACTACATTTTACAGTAAGTATCTGTACTTTCTACTTCACTACATTTCTACAAAACTGTCGCGTTACTCGTTACATCCAAGTCGCGTTGCTCTTTTTGTCCGTTAAAATGTGAAGTTCAGGGTTTTAAGGTGGCGCCATAAAATCCGAGCAATAACGTGACTTAGTGTCTGTTGTCACCCATCGCCTCCACCTTTACTTGCACGCGGAGCTCCAGACATGCGCAGTGGTTTCCTCTGAGCGGGAGAAGATGTCTGTCTTATCGTCAGTAATATAATAGCTGCATAAATCATAAGATATGGCCATGTAAAATCAGCAGCGCTTCGCTTTCACAGACGGTGGGGACTTCATCCAACTTTTAGCATCACTTGGAAGGAAAGCTTAAAGAAAGGTAAGATCTGTGGACGTGATGCTAGCAAAGCTAGCTGTACTGAGACACATGTTGCATCTGCGATGAAAAACAGTTGTCACTCATGCGCTGAATTATTGTGTGAAGGTGTTGACTGAGGTGTCGCAAATATGGGACAACGCTGTGATCAAAGTGCAATATATGACATTCAGGAACGACTGTTCCTGAATGTTACCGTTACCCTTAATTGCTATGTTTCATGGTTTAATGGTGCAGACAGTTGTGGTTTCTGACATGGGCAATATGGGCAACCGCCCAGGGCGTTATTTTTATAGGGATGGCAGGAGACCTCTGCGGATTGTAGCACAGCACTCAAAGCAAAACAGAATGAAATTAGTTTTAATTGATACTGGTTAAATATATTTCAGCTCTAAGTATTTAATATCTAGGTGTTTTTATGGAAATGTGGATCTTTCAGATCAATCTGAGAACCAATTTTGATAGGTGCACTTCATTTTATTGTGTCATGTAGTGCAGGGCGCTGGTCTTGGTCTCAGGTTCGGTGGTCTTGACTACAACTCTGCCACGTGGCTCCTTGGTTGCATGTTCTCCCTCACCCATCTTCTTTCCATCCCCTTTCAGTTGGATTTCTTTCTAAATAAATGTCACTAATGAAGTTCATGCTATGTTAGGACAGGAGACAAGATGTTTCCATCCCTGTAATTATGATGCATAGAATCACAAATCTAAGTCTAAACTCTTACAGAGAATAAACACAATAAGAACATGTTTAATCTGTGACATTGTCTATTAAAATGGCAGATTTATGATGTATTCAAATTAAATATGATCGTTTCACTTAATGATATTAGCGATTAGGTTATGTATTCAGCAAGTACTTTTACTTTTAATACTTAAGTATTTTTAAAAGCCAGTACTTTTTTACTTTTACTTAAGTAAAATGTTAATGTGGTACTTTTGCTTTTAGTTGAGTACATTTTTGCCTGTGTATTTGTACTTATACTTAATTACATTTTTTGAGTACTTTCTCCACCACTGTTGGTTTCCAACATTTTCTATTGAAAAAAGTTTATTTTCTTCAGTAATTTCAAAATACCAGATTTTGCAGCAGTAACTTTAAAGCATAACTAACCTCCCTCTGAAAGCCAAACCTTGTTTTAGACCAAAGAATGCTGAACTAAAAGAATTGCACAAAGATTTAAAATTCACAGAAACATATAAATGGAGCCCAAAATATTTTATTTAGACATTTTATGAGCAAAAAAAAAGAAAGAAAAAGAAAGCATTTTATCTGCATGTCAGTTTCCCTATAAGTTTTCTCTGTGTGATTATGTATTGTGTTTTTATAAATTCAGTTAGATGTCGTGGTCATAAAGTTACTTTAGGATAATTTAAACACTTGTTTTACTCAAAGTAAAATTTATTTAAGAAATGTGACTCCTTGAATAGGACTTTTGGCTGCTCTTGCAGCCCCTGGTTCTAATGGTACCAACAAAAATGCTGCGTTTACTGTTCTCTGATAATATTCACAATGTTTATTTTCTAAATGTATTTCTCAACTCTTCTGTAAACAAAGTTTTTGTCTTTAACTCAGTCTGACACAGATGGAAGCACATTACAAAGGAGAACTTAAAAACAAAAAGTGAGTATTGCGCATTATGTGCATATGTATCTGGTTGCAAAACAAATAGATAAACCCACACATAAAACTAATAAAACAGAACATATATAATATCTGATAGACATTGTAGATGCACAAAAATATTGATTTATTTGAACCAAAAAATATCGAATATTAAATGAAGCATAATAGTTAATATCATTTGACATCCGTTTGTCATGATCAGGATGGTTAAATGGGGTCGAATATTTTTAAACAATTTGCTGTTTGGTTATCTACATGAAGCCATTTAAATTTCTTTCCATAAGAAATATTGACATTGAAAAATTTACTCAAAGTTTGATTTGCAGTAATTTTTAGTTCTTTGATTTGTATTTTCTGCAGTTCTGCTATTAATAAGCTAAAGAAGGAAATGAAATCACTGAAAGACAGGTACAGTACATGGAAGCCATTCACAAAGAATTGTTCATATTTCATTAAATCCAGGGAGGAAATGGTTTTTAGTAAACTGCATATTTTATTTTGACAGACTGGCACAAGACATGGCTGTTTCAATAAAGACAGGAGACACTGAGAGCATGAATGACCCGGTCAGTAAAACCCGACTGATTGAAATGTATGACAGTCTAAAGATGGAGAAGTGGACTGAAATCAAAGATCTTCTGAAATCCAGTAAAACCAGTCCAGAGTTTACAAGGACTTTGGTTCAGGTAAACTAAGATTGTTGTTTTTGCATGGATCCCTTTTGATTTAAATTTATTTTTTATTTATTTAACACTCCAACACACTGTTGCAGAAAACCTTTAAAGATGCAGCAGAAGAAATGAGAAGAATAAAGCAGCAAATAGAGGAAACTTTTGGATTTACTGAGTCCAGCAGTGGACAGGAAAACCAAAAGGTATTCAACCTTAGGACCGTTTTCTCCACCAGATCAGTTCTGATTAGTTCATTTTATTCATATCAAGCTAATTTACATTAAATGTGATCTTAAAGAGACCCTTGGCCAACGTGCTGCTGCCCCACGTACCAGGGCTTTCAGGGACCAACAGGTTCAATTCATATCAAGGAGTCTGAAATTTAATCCAGTTCTTTACTAAATAATTAATTTCTGTATCAAATTCAGCAAAAC
The DNA here is from genome assembly GCF_000485575.1 of Poecilia formosa. Taxonomy (NCBI): domain Eukaryota; kingdom Metazoa; phylum Chordata; class Actinopteri; order Cyprinodontiformes; family Poeciliidae; genus Poecilia; species Poecilia formosa. The sequence continues at coordinate 120,840 of NW_006800619.1, read as the reverse complement.
ATAAAAATGTTTTGAAAAGAAGAATTCATCTTACAACAAGGTCAAGCTTGAAATTAATTGAGAAAATGTAATTAGTTTAAAATTCAAGAAACTGGAAACAATCAGAATCAGAAAATATGTCTATTAAGGTGGTTTTCATTGAAAGAGCCACATTGAACAGATCAAATAAAAAGAATTTAGATAATAAAATTATTCTTCTGAGTGCAAAATTCAAACAGGAAGTGATGAAATGTGCCTTCCTGGTTCATATGTTCCAGGTTGAAGGATTCAGAAAGCTGGCAGTTCACAATCTGCAGTTGGCTCTTTACCACAGCAACAAAGATCTTCTGAAGGTAAATCAGGACACAGAAACTGAAGGAGTTTAATTTAAAATGCTTAAAATGTAACAAATTTCTCCTTGACAGAGTCCCTTTCCTAAATATGAGGGTGAAAAAGCTGAGGATGTGATGGTGAATCTGAGACGTCTGACCTCCGAGTGCCACTGGCTGGGCTGTTTGATCGCTTTAAACCATCCACCTCTCCAGCCAGACTGGGAGTCTCAGGATTATGAGAAAAACTCCTGGGACATTTTCCCTCATGGGCTCAAAGAGTCTGATAAATAGAAAAAGGACATTATGCATGCATATCTTTCATACAGTTTTAGTTTCCTAAATGCACAAATTAGGCTTCATTAAAACAAAATTATAAATATTGATCAAATGTATTTAATTCAAAATAAAATGTGTGTAATGTAAATTCTAATTATACATTTTTTGTGCTTTCATGTTCTTTCTCAGTATTGTATCAAATACAATTGTTGTAGGTGTTGGTTACAAAATAAAAGTATATGTTGTGTGAGTGAAAGCATTTACATTAGAATTACAATTAATTTCTCTCTGACGATCACAGATCAATGTTTGTCTGGCCAAATGAAATGTCTTCAGTCTCTTGGTGTTGTTACCATTCTGTCTAAACTCTGTCAAGAAAAAGTCGACCTCATCCCACTTCCCCATGCTGGAGATTTTAGTTTAATAATAACAATAAATAAAGTTATCTTTAAAACTGATTACACAGGTGACATCAAGACCCAACAGTAGAGTCAGACAGTAATAAAATTAATCTGGTTGTGTGTGTTGTTATTGTGTCCTGCAAACTTTGCTTTAATTCTACTTTTTTTCTATTTAATCATAAAAAATCATAATCAGGCAGAAAGAGAGTCATGGAACAGGAAGAGCAGGTTTCCTGGAGAAAGATGAAGTTTCCAGCCTGCAGTGATTAAAAATAGTTCAGATTACTCATTTTGAGCATTAAAGGTTTAAGGAATAAAATCTAAACATTTTGAGTAATTGGATAAAACCCAGAGTAAAATACTTAAATTAATAACGATAACTTATGATTAAACCAATAATTAATATTGGTTTAACCAATGGTTGATGTTGGTTTGATTATAAGAATATCTACACTTACTCTTATACTTATGGAAGTACTTAAAGGTGAAAGAAGTAACTGTAACATGGTGTCAAATAATTGGAATAATGGATTATTCTTGGTTTCTTTTCAGAAATGTCTGTAATAACTCACTTCATGATTAATAAGAGTAACTAATAAGTAATGGTTATTATAAAATTATAAATGAATGCTAAATCAGAGAAACTAAAAAGTTATAAAAGTGATTTTGACATTGAACTTGAAATGGTGTAAAATGTGTAACTAACTAAAGGTCACTGATGTGTTGGAGGTAGATGGTAGGTGAAAAGTCAGGGGAAAAGAGGAACCGAAAGGAGAGCAGAGGTGACCAAGACATTAGGTCATCAGAACAGACATCATGTCTCCAAAATGGTGATGGATATTAGATCATCTGTCCAAGCAGAAACAGGAAGTGAGATTTTTGAGATGCATGAAGGAAACAGATGCAGATGGCAAACAGAGAACTTCAGAAAGTTGAGTTCTAAAAAACAAGGGAGTTCATCTGAAGGTTGAGGCCAACCAAAAGGCAGTTGACGTCAAGGAAAAACGCACGTGAGGAAAGAAAGTGTGTGGCTGCTGATAAGAATAAAAAGACACCAGACAGGAGGATCGGGGTTCTTTGTTCTGCAGCGTTTGAGTCGAGCAAACGGAGATGCAGAATCAACGGAGGGCTGCGTGATGATACCCCGGGACGATGAGACTGCTCGCTGCACAAGGAAGGAACAAGATCCGTTTACCCACAACCCAGGATTCTGATTCGACTGCGGTCCTGCACTCAACCCAAAGGATTACAACGATACTGCAGTGGACATGGGGAATGGACAAAGATCTTTTGTGGATTAAGAACTGAGTTCGTTGAGGATTCTCACCAGTTCAACTTTGGATTTATTCTAAATGGATTCTGCCAAGGCAAAGACAGGACTCCATCCATGGACGTTAAAGTTTTCTGCTGCCAAGATCGTCTCTGCATCTGGGTTCGAGTAAAACTGCCTCTCCCAAAGCCTCTATTTAGATTTAGACAGTGTAGGGTTTGGAATTAGGTGAGGTTTCTAAATTTTCTTAAATCTATTGATTACTTAATCTTTTATTGAAATGCTGTATGTCTTTTTCCCTTGCTTAAGCTTGCTAATAAAAATACTAAAGTCTAATTTGATGTTGTGGACAGTTAAATTATTTGAGTCAACTAGATTTAATTCTTCTGATTAATGTGAAATCAATGCTTATGGTCCTAGTAACTTAGGGTGGCTTCGTAAGTTCTTTAGTTCAGATAAATAATGTCCCTGGGACTTATTCCTAGTCTCTAAAATTATCTAAGCCGGTAACAAGTGCACGTTAATCACAGGGAAAGAGCTGCCGTGAACAGACGTGGTGTATGAGCTCGGACACCGATGGGGCTACTCCGATGTCTGAATCATGGACTGAAGCGGGCCATAACGTCTTGGATGAAGGCAGTTAGAGCTTAGACGAATCTTTCTCGCTCCCAGCTTAAACAAAAGTTCTCTATATTCTTATTTGCGATAATACCCAGGAATTAGAAGCTTTTCGGACCCGTGAGATGGAGAGCTGGTCAGTATTCAGTCCGCTGGAGGTTAGGAGGAGTTAGGGGCGTGGCTGAGTACTTAGTGTTTACAAACATAGCAACATATGCTCTTCCCATCCAGGTGGTGGAAGACCACCTGGATGGGAAGTTAAGGGACATAAATACATAGATTTGTTCTGAACATCTGTTCAGATGTTGAAACTGAAAGTACCTTAATGTGGTGCACTGTGGGATTAATAGTCCTCATACCAGCATATAAGAATGCTGGTATAAAAACATATCTCTTAAAGTTCAAGATATGTTGGCTGAAGGCCCAACATATCTCTAACTACAAAGATTGGCATAAGTGTAAATTTGTGCACAGGACCTTTACAGATGCATTAACCATAAGCCATATATTTTCTAGTGTTTGCATCTTTTCAACAATAAGCTGTCTGGTCACTCCTCTAGTGCTGCCTCTGCTTATGGTCTGTCCACCTGCACATCTATAGACAGATATGCAAGAGGATCATGGAAGAGAAACTAAACAAAAGAAAACATTTATTCTGGGCTTTCTCCAAGAGATATGGTGCCCAAACAGATAAACAGGAAAACAAATCCATCCATCCATCCATCCATCTTCTTCCGCTTATCCGGGATCGGGTCGCGGGGGCAGCAGCTTCAGAAGGGAGCCCCAGCCTCCCCTCTCCCCAGCCACTTCTTCCAGCTCCTCCGGGGGAACCCCAAG
>NW_006800619.1:113302-114610 GCF_000485575.1 Poecilia formosa | reverse complement strand
GTGACCCGCGTCCGGGCGAGGGAAAACAGAGTCCAAAGTTTATATTCATCATAGGGGGTCTTCAGGCTGCGCTTTGTCTGGTTCCTCACCTAGGACCTGTCTGCCTTGGGTGACCCTACCAGGGGCATAAAGCCCCAGACAGCATAGCTCCTAGGATCATTGGGACACTCAAACCCCTCCACCACGATAAGGTGGCAGCCCCAGGAGAGGAAAACAAATATTACAGTTATTTTTTACAGGCTATTGTACACCCCACTGTTGAATTTATGTTGATACTATAACAAAGATCAACATTTAAAGAACTGTTACTCAGCAAGAAAAGGCAGACAGAAGAAAAGCATTCAATTTGTTTTTTATTGAAATTTAATTTCACTTCAAAGCTTTCCCACATGGCATTGATGTGAACACTAAAATTAAAACAAGTATGAACAAGCTAATTTTTATATATGCCCTCAGTTATTAGCTTAAATGATTTTATTAATTACACCATTGCAACAATACAGTTTAGAAAACCCTTCATGGTCTACAAAAATTAAAACGATACTATTCCCAAGATACTCTAACTTTTACTAATTTGGGGTAGAAATTACGGTATGAATAAAACATGAGCAGGGTTTGATAAGAAAGAAGTGTTTCTTGAAACGGCAGCAACTTATCTCCATCATTCATACATTGATTACCTAAACTACAATTCGAGGTTGTGTACATTTATATGTGAAAAAAAATGTGGGTGGTGTCAAAGCTTTGGTGCAAAAAAGTTTTGTTTTTTTTTTACAAGATTTCATCTTGATTGTTTAGTGTTTAGCCACTGTGTGGTAAAATAAAGTGTAGGGAGAGCAGCTGATTTCAATGTTTAATGTAAATATCTGCACTTTCTGTGCACAGTGACTTCTTCTTAACAGTTCTTTCAAATCCCAAATCCCACTACCATGCCTTGAAGTCATTCACATACTGAATGACTGTGTGAAGAAAGAAAATATCAAGGTAACTATTATGGCTCAGCGTGTTTTAATCAGCGCCCTCTAAAGGACCTGATTGCTCTGTTCCAACACTGGCATCATCTTCATCATCACCATCAATGACACATTCCATGTCTGTAGTCATGAAGTCAATTTTTACCGTTTGTTTCTTCCCACTAATCAGGTTTGTCCCTGTAGCTGTTATCTCTGTGGAGCCAAAGTCAATTTCCAGTTTGACTTTACCGCCTCCAGTCATGTCTACAATGAATGAACCAACCACTTCCACTCCCCAGTCATCTACATACACTGGATCTTTTCTTAATGAGCAGAAGAATCTAAGTTTGATCTG
>NW_006800619.1:107091-111622 GCF_000485575.1 Poecilia formosa | reverse complement strand
CGTCCCTGCAGACTGATCCAGTGACTCTGCGTTGTGCTTCTCAGAGATGAAACCCTCAGATGGAAGCTTCTTACACCAGATTGAAGCAGCTTCTGGTTCCAGTGCAATCACCAGTTTTTCCTCATCTCCTTCTGTTATAATACCTGCCTACAAAATGATAAACTCTCATCCATCTGTACATTTCAGAACTTCATTGGTCTCTGTAAAACCCAATGTTACCTGAGTTGCAGCTTCTCTCATGAACTGTTTAGCTGAAGGATCCCAGATGGCAGGAACAGTCAGGACCCAGGTGAAGTCAGAGGGAAAGAAGATTTTCCCTTCTGTGTTTCTGCTGATTGTTCTCAGTGCATCTTCTTTAAGAAATCTCAGGGATTCTGAGAAAACCTTCAATGCCTTCATAGATTTTCCATTGGCAGCTTTAATCTCCAGATTACTGCTGAGTTTCTGTAGATTAAAGTATTATTTAGATGTTAGATACAAACAGATACAGATGCTGTACTCTTAATATTCATCCTCCATTATGTCAAGCAACATGTTTAACAAGAAATAACTGTAATTCACTCATTTACATGTGTATGTCCCTCTAATGTTTTCCAGATCTTTCGGTCTCCCTTTGATGTTCAAATGTTTTATCACACGATTTACTAGAGATTATCTGCTGTGATTTTAAATTAACTCTTAGCTGAAGAACAACCTAATTGCCTCCAATTTAATGTGTGGACATCATTGTACATTTATGCAATGCATATGCAGCATTTATAAGTATAAAAATTATTGTTCATACTTACTTTGCTATAGAGGGCCATCTTGAAATCTTCAAAGTAATAATGCTTCTTTGCTTCTTCTCTGCTCATTTCCTTGTATTTCATTTTGGCTTCATAGCCAAAACTCAGACATGTTTCATCTTCATTAAACAAAATGCAGGTTGGAGTCTTTGGGGAGTCAAATCCATACTCTTTTCCCCACCTTGGCAGGTGTGGTTCACTTTTTTCCTCTCTGGGTGTGATATTAAAGGCATACCCACTAAATGCAGTGCCAAAGTCAATTGCTATGACAAACGAGTCGCCCATTGCAGAAAGAAACAACAACCAGTCAAAGTAAAGGGAAAATGTCACTGTACCAGTAAGCACCAGTCAGACTGCTTTTATTCATCTCTCTATAAACCACACCTCCTGCTTCTCTACGTCACATCCATTTAAACAGAGATGTTTATTTACTTAATGTTCTGATAATGAAATAATGAAAACGAAGTTTGACATAAACCACATCATTTTGTTCTTACTTATAATTCAATGGTTTCCAGGCACATATATTTTTAAAAGACATGTTCAATCAATGGAATGGAAATAACAGATGAAAATATGATTACGGAAATAACTACAATGTTGAAATCTTATAGACTATTTCTCTACATGACTGCATGTCTAAGATGTTTATCTGATTTAAGACATCTGTTAAAATTGTAGCAATTCAGCAAAAGCCTGTTAATTAGACATAAACTGAAATTGTCTGTGCTTCAATCAGGGAAACATCTAAAATATGCAGGAATGTCTCTTGAGTACTAGAATTGGGAAACAATGTTACAAGGAGAACTGAAAGTGAGCCCATGAATGACTCACCAAAAGAAAAGCTAGGGTTCTAATTTTAATCTAATTATGAAATTACTTTCTACATGTTGCATGCAATATGTATAAAACTGTATGGGTGCCAATAACATATAAACCTTTTTGTACATATTGCTAAAAAATCTATTATCTTTTAGTATTAAAGAAAGATTGTTCCCTGAAATGATGAGAGGATTCCTAGAGCAATTAGTTGACTCTAGTTTCCTGATTAGAAGAATGTTTTAAACTGAAAATAAAAAACCTGAAACAGAAAAAACTGGTTTTTAAGAGATCTGTCTAGTAGGAATTCTAACAGCTTTGCATTTCTGTTTCGTTCATTTTTTCTGGTTATTACTTTTAAGGTATGTTGCGTTTTAATTCAGGGGAAAACTGAGTGATTGGTTTGCTTTCAGTTTGTTCAGGGGCTTTCTCATGTGCCTTTAGTAATTAACTTCCTCATATTTTCATGGAAATATATAGAAAATTATTCCCAAAAGTCATGTGTACAAAACACATTGCAAAGATAGGGTAGTAAAATAAATGCTAAATGTTGTTCTAATTTTCTTAATTATCATTCAACCTTTTTTATGATAAGGCCCTGGCAACAATCTGAACACCAAATATGAGAAGTGAAAGAAAGGCTATTAAATCAAAGCTTTGCCTAGGGTTGCTTTTTCACCGGTGGCGTGCAGCATGTAAAATTAAAGATCAAGCTTTCATTGGAGAGAATCTTGACGGGGGGAGAGGGTTGACGACTTTTTGGGGGACTACGGAAGCGCATTGCTATCACGCAGGAAAAAAAATTTTTCTATCGCTATCTCGTTATAACGAGATACTTATCTCGTTAAAACGAGATAAGTATCTCGTTAAAAAGTGATAGTATGTCGTTTTAACGAGATACGTATCTCGTTTTAACGAGATAGCGATCGAAAAAAATTTTTTCCTGCGTGACAGCAATACGCTTCCGTAAGGGACAAAATGAATCGTATCTCAACATAGAAAACAACACCAGTAGCCTTCAGGCTACTTGTTAAGCTTAAGGTTCTGTATTGATATTAGCTAGTCATCTTTTAGCTAACATTACCTGCATCCAACAGCTTCACTCAGCTCAGTCAGTTTTGGGGAAAAACTGTGAAAAGTTCTTTGTGTTTTGCTGGTTTGCTGCCATGATCCTAACCCACCTGCGTAGCTCTGCACAGCAGCAGCAGGCCTCCTTCACTGCCTCACAGGTGGAAACCCAGCGCCAGTAGCCCTCATGTTGCGTTTAAAGGCGGCTCGGAAAAACAGGTTACAACATGTTAACAACGGATTAAACAGTTTTAACTGCTGATAAAAGTGACAGAGGACACAAATATGGGAAGTGTGGAAGCCTCTACTGTATCAAATTGACATAGGAATAACAGAGAGTTGGCCATTCAAATTTTTTCTCCCGGGTCCGGACAGTGGTGGTGGAGAAGAGCCTAGGAAGGCGGGAACACGGAGGTGCTCGTCGGGATGAGGGTAGAGATGGGGAGGAGGTGGGTCGAACCGCAGCTGAAAGGGCCGGCGAGCCGATTGGAGTCTTCCCAGCTTGAACTTACATTTAAAGCTTACATTTCTAAATACAATTTATCATAGTGGAATAATGTGTAACATTCACAGGGACATTTGGGTTTTTTATCTGTAGCACTGCAATAAAGTTTATGAATATGATTGAGGGGTTAATCTGTTAGCAGTTTGGTTAGAATAATATTATTTTCAAGTTGTATTTAAATCCACCATTATGTGCCGTCCACCTGCACAGCTAAAGAGCCACCATGCTGAAATAAAGATGCTAAAGAATTAAATTAAATATGTTTAAATAAAACCCTCTTCTTCTGGACCCAGAAATTAGGATATTTTTCCTGAACAAACATGGTGTTAAGAATATAACAAAAAAAAATTAATGCCAGTGCCATATTTTTTTAAGAAATGGTAACTGAGGTTTTGTAAGTCCGAGACAAAAAAGGAAGATCGAAAGAGATTTAATTAATTTTTTTATTGAAATTCAACATCACCTTTACAACCTTTTCCAAATATTATTTATGTGACATTTATGTGAGTATTACAGTAAAAGTACAAACTAAGCAAAAATTGCCTTTTAATTTTTGTATTTTTCTCAATAGTTACTTTTAAAATTTTAAGTGATTGTATTGACAAAGTACAGTTGAAATAGACTCAGAGAAATCCCCACCAGCAGGAGTAATGTAGAAAAATTATATCTAACCCATATATTCTAATTTTGACTAATTTATAGCAGTACTTATATGAGTACACCAGCTACAATATATTATAAAAAGATACTTTTTAAAGACTCACAGCTAATCTCCATTATTCATGATTGGAATTCATAAACCAGAATTTATGGTTCATAAATTCATAAACCATAAATTTATGTACCATAAACATGTATGTAGATTTGCATGATCTACAATGCAAATCTTCAAAATTTGCATTGATGCTATGCTAGATGGTCTCATAGTAATGGTGAAAAAACTACAAGATATTTTACAAGATTGAACAGTAATTATATGTTTAATTTAACCAGTAAGGGCTTAAAAATGGGAATGCCATCACAGCACTCTCTTAGTGATGATAGAATTTTTAATCTTTAAGACACAAGTTGATTTTTTAAAAATCAACCCAAGTTTAACATCCATGTCTTGAAGATGCCTCTGTCACATACTGAATTATTGTGGACAAAGGAAATGTCGGAGCACCTATTATGCCTCAGGATGTTCAGCGCCCTCTGTAGGACCTGATTGCTCTGTTCCAACACTGACAGCATCTTCATCATAACCATCAATGACACATTCTCTGTCTGTAGTCATGAAGTCAATTTTTACTGTTTGTTTCTTCCCACTAATCAGGTTTGTCCCTGTAGCTGTTATCTCTGTGGAGCCAAAGTC
>NW_006800619.1:100562-106174 GCF_000485575.1 Poecilia formosa | reverse complement strand
CAAAAATAGCTCTCGTATCAGATAATATTCTTCTGTGTAAAGATCTTTGCGAATGAATCAATAACATTTCATCAGAGTCACAGAGACGTTACCTCCACAGTCAACAACGATGTACTTCGTCCCTGCAGACTGATCCAGTGACTCTGCGTTGTGCTTCTCAGAGATGAAACCCTCAGATGGAAGCTTCTTACACCAGATTGAAGCAGCTTCTGGTTCCAGTGCAATCACCAGTTTTTCCTCATCTCCTTCTGTTATAATACCTGCCTACAAAATGATAAACTCTCATCCATCTGTACATTTCAGAACTTCATTGGTCTCTGTAAAACCCAATGTTACCTGAGTTGCAGCTTCTCTCATGAACTGTTTAGCTGAAGGATCCCAGATGGCAGGAACAGTCAGGACCCAGGTGAAGTCAGAGGGAAAGAAGATTTTCCCTTCTGTGTTTCTGCTGATTGTTCTCAGTGCATCTTCTTTAAGAAATCTCAGGGATTCTGAGAAAACCTTCAATGCCTTCATAGATTTTCCATTGGCAGCTTTAATCTCCAGATTACTGCTGAGTTTCTGTAGATTAAAGTATTATTTAGATGTTAGATACAAACAGATACAGATGCTGTACTCTTAATATTCATCCTCCATTATGTCAAGCAACATGTTTAACAAGAAATAACTGTAATTCACTCATTTACATGTGTATGTCCCTCTAATGTTTTCCAGATCTTTCGGTCTCCCTTTGATGTTCAAATGTTTTATCACACGATTTACTAGAGATTATCTGCTGTGATTTTAAATTAACTCTTAGCTGAAGAACAACCTAATTGCCTCCAATTTAATGTGTGGACATCATTGTACATTTATGCAATGCATATGCAGCATTTATAAGTATAAAAATTATTGTTCATACTTACTTTGCTATAGAGGGCCATCTTGAAATCTTCAAAGTAATAATGCTTCTTTGCTTCTTCTCTGCTCATTTCCTTGTATTTCATTTTGGCTTCATAGCCAAAACTCAGACATGTTTCATCTTCATTAAACAAAATGCAGGTTGGAGTCTTTGGGGAGTCAAATCCATACTCTTTTCCCCACCTTGGCAGGTGTGGTTCACTTTTTTCCCCTCTGGGTGTGATATTAAAGGCATACCCACTAAATGCAGTGCCAAAGTCAATTGCTATGACAAACGAGTCGCCCATTGCAGAAAGAAACTACAACCAGTCAAGGTAAGGGGAAAATGTCACTGTACTGGTAAGCAGCAGTCAGACTGCTTTTATTCATCTCTCTGTAAACCACACCTCCTGCTTCTCTACGTCACATCCATTTAAACAGAGATGTTCGTTTTTATTATTTCATTATCAAAACAAAATAAAAATAATAATGTGTACAATTAAATGGTTTCAAGGCGTATGTCATTTTTAGACATGCTCAATAACTAGATTGGAAAGAACAAACTTACATGTTTGCAGAAATAACTGATGTTGAAATCCTGTAGACTCCTTGATTTCTTCCATATTTCTGTGGTGTTAAAGTTAGAACTAAAACTCAGAAAGCCATTGCACAAAGAAGTGGCATGCTGTAATTATACATGTTACATGCAGTATTTTATACTCAGAACAAAGTGCATGGATACCAATAACTTATATAAACTTGTTGTATATTGTTAAAAATCAAACCAAAAAACAAAAATCTGTTATTAGTTTTAATGTTAAAGGAAAATCTGTTCCCTGAAGTGATGAGATGATTTCCAGAGCAATTAACTTACTCTTTGGTTTCGTAATTAAAATATTGTTTTAAACTGAAAATTTAAAAAACATTAAACAGAAAAGCAAGTTCTTAAGAGGTGGGTGTTATAGGAATTTTGATAGCTTTCAGTTTCTCTTTGGTTCATCTTTCCTGGTTATCAACTCTTAATTCAGAGAAAAACTGAATCACTGGTTTTGTTTCCAGTTTGTTCAGGTGTTTTCTCATGTGACTTTAGTTGTTAATTTCCTAATGTTTTATGCAAATACCAAGAACATTATTCCCAAAAGCCGTTTGAGATTATGTGTACACAATTCATTGTAAATATAGGATAATAAAATGTTTGCTAAAAGTTGTTTTCATTTTTATGTTTTGATTCAATGATTTTATGCCCTTTTGATGTTTTGTTGACTTTTTTGTTCAGATGCTACAATTGTCTAAATAATCAAATGCTTTTATTTAAGAACTGCACAATGAGATGAACAATGTGATTATCATTGTCATTTAGCACCAGCATTTTATTATTTGTCCCCCATGAGACATAACATGTCTCATTTTAAGCTGAGAGCAGCAGGTTGTTTCCACAGTGTTTCGGTTTGTGTTGATTTGAACATAAAGCAAACAGATCTGATCAGAAATGCTATTTCTATTCTGAAGTAATATTTTACCAGCCCACACTTGATCATGAACTGAGCAGAACCATAGATTGAACACTACTGGCTAATAAACATGCTTAACACACAATAGAGTGAATTTAACATGGAAGTACAATTTCAAATTGTTACATTTTTAAATGATTAGGACATCACATTCAGCCACTGGTGGTGTGACAAGAAGGCTCAACCTGCCACTTTATTCAATTAAATGTAACGAACACTCATTTGGAAGCTTTGAGGATCAACAACTTTTGACTTTAAAACTGGTTTAACAGTAACTGCTTCCTCATTGTTTTCTCCGTTCAAAGTAAAACTGTTCAAAGTGAAATTTAATCAGTCAGTTGCACATCAGAAATTTCCAGTAAGAACCAGTTCTGTGAGAAGCACTGACTGACAGGAAGATGAGTTGGTTTGGTTGCTGTTATATATTTTTGTTGTTGTTTTTTTTGTTTGTTTTTTTTAACTTTTTTTCTTTCTTTTTTTAAACAATTTTTGGTTGTAAAATGTCAGGATCAATATTAATCCTCATCTACTCTCAATGGGGCTAAAGACCACAGAGCATTTTTGAGGTCTGGATGCATTTTTGGACTCAGATCTACATTTTGAAGATCAGAAAAACTGATTTATTGGGTTAAATTATTCCAAAACCATCTGTAAAGGTATCCATATCAGGCAGCTGCAGCGCATCCAAAAGGCTGCTGCCAAAGTCCTGACCAACACCAGATAAAAATTAGAATATCTGGAACATCAAATACTTAAATTATCCCAGCTCTATATGGAGCATTTTTGCCTTACCAGGAAGTGGCTCCAGGATCTTCATAGTGAAACTCATTTATTATCACACTAAATAGCCGGGCGCCACAGAGTCAGTCCCACTTCTTGGTCTAGTGAGAATGAGACACTGTTGCAATAAACAATGCAATTAAAGATAAATGCACAGATGAGTTTCTCTATGTCTTAAGAAAGACAGAAGAGCTCATGATAATTTATTTCTCTACATTATAAATCTAAATTTCTTTGTGTTGCTATCACAGAAAAATTGTCTTTTTAGCCCCTATGAGCTTTTTTGTTTTTTAAAACAGTCTGCAGCTGAGTGGCTGTGAAGGTTAAAGAGTCAGACATTATTAGGTTTTATTTAGTAAGACAGTAGCAAGATAGATTATTTCTTAATGTTTTTCATAATGATATAAAACATTTATCTTTCAGAATTTCCTTTAAGTAGTTTGATTTCTATTTGTATGTTTGGTTAGTGCCTCTACGACAGACTGGCGACCTGTCCAGGATGTACCCCGCCTCTCGCCCGGAACGTTAGCTGGAGATAGGCACCAGCACCCCTCCCGACCCCACTGAGGGACAAGGGTGTTCAGAAAATGGATGGATGGATGGATGGTTAGTGCCTTAACTTATTCAGTGATATATTTTAATTATGTGATTACCAGTGGCATAATGGCACCATTAGCCCTGCAGCCTGTATCGGCTCTCTTCTCAGTCCAAAACCATTTCTGTCAGTTAAGTCAATCAATCATTAAACTTTGAATTGAATTTTTAATCTGGCTTGTCCTACATATTTTCAAAATATATTCATTGCATTCCTTGTAAATGTGCAACTTAAGCTGACAAAGACGTTTACCATTCAGACAGATTTGACAGGTAAAAATAAGTAGTGGTAAAACATTCTGTAAAAAATGTAATTAGCAGCTTGGTAATAAATTGACCGTAATTAGTTATATTTTAATCAAATATTAGTATTTCAAACAATAACCACAGATTTAAGTTAAACTTTTTTTTAAATTAATAACTGAATCAACAGACACGTACATGTTTACGTTGATGATATTCAGAAGTTCTACCTCTATAGTGTAAATGTTGGGCTACAGTTCAAGTAACCAGACATATTCAGATCCAGTGAGACTCAAAATGTCTTAACTGTATCAAACCAGTTGCTTTAAACTTCTTGATAAATGTTTTATATCTTAAAGAAGAATTTCTAAAATGTTTTGTAGCTATATTGAATACATTGGAATATTCTTGAAAAAGACATTATTTTCTGGAACTCAGTTCACTAAGTGAATGACATAATTTACACATGGATTGATATTTTCAAGCCTTTATTTCTGGTAATTGTAATAGTTTTCCTCCGACAGCTACTGAAAACACAACAATTACAACATTACATCAGACCAGTTCAAAGTATCTTCATGCAGAAATTTGGCCTTAATAAACGGTTGAAACTGTATTCAACAGAGTTCAGCCTCCCTGTCTGTCCCTCTGATTAGCTCTCAATAAACTGGTGAAGCAAACTGAAAACAAGCATGGAATGACTTCATGATTTTTAACACCACTGAAATTAAACCAGAATAAAGGAGGAATTACCATCACACCCAAACTACACCAATTATACTGTCCTGCAAAACTACTTTTCCTCTACATAACAGAAGCAGATGTGATGTTTCGAGGGAAAATGTCCCAAGGATCCATTGAAGGAACGAGGTTCTTCCAGTCCGGCTGAAGAGGAGGATTGTTTAACGCCATCAAGCAGCTCAGCCAGTAGCATTCAGAGGTCAGAGGTCTCAGATTCTCCATCACTTCCTCTGAGAACTGACCTCCAAGTTCAGGGAAACCAGACTGTGGAGAAAATATTCAGTGTTACCTGTTAATAGTTCAGTTTTATCTCCAGATGAAGTTCTGTCCTGTTTGGGTTTCAATGGTCTAACATCTATCCTACATACAGTACCTTCAGAAGTTCTTCTTTGTTGGTGTGGAACAGCGCCATCTGCAGGTTCTGAACTGTTAGCTGTCTGTACTCTTTAACCTGGAACACAGGAACCACACTGATGCTGCAATAGTCTGCTTCCAGAGAGAAGCAGATTATTGCAGGGAAGATAACTGTCCTACAGTCCAGTACCTTCTGTGGACTCAGTCCACTGCTGCATTCATTGAGTCCAAATGCCTCTTCAATCTGCTGCTTCTTTTTGTTTGCTTCACCTGCTGCAGTCCTAAAGGTTTCCTGCAGTTTAAATGTAAGACAGTAAAACTGGATCACAGCCTAATAAATTAAAATGAATACTCAGGATTTAGGTTAGGGTTGTGGGGCGGGGGGGGAGCGACCAATATGTGTCTGTTGTTTGTTTTCCCCAGAAAGCACTTGGACACATCGGCAAAAGCAAAACCGTGAGTAAAATAGTCACTGGGGCAGACTACTGTATATTCCTTTTAGGGACATTA
>NW_006800619.1:93184-100552 GCF_000485575.1 Poecilia formosa | reverse complement strand
TAAAGCGTCTTAAAACCATTCTGGGCCCCTGGGGGGCGGCCGACCTTTCTCTTAATCTTATTGAGTATTTCCAGTTCAAGTACACATTAAAAAAAGCATGTAAACTACTTATTGAAACCCAGGCAGCAGTTTACTGTACCTGAATCAAACCTTGAACAACCTTTGATTGGACGCTTCTGGACTGCAGCTGATCTTTGACCTTTGGCCACTGCAGCAGTTTCATTTTGTCGTACATCTCAATCAATCTGGTTTTACTGACCGGGTTGTTCATGCTCTCAGTGTTTCCAGATTTAAATGTCATGGATGCCAATCTGAATAAAAACACTCAGTGATTAGTTAGCAGAATAGTTTATAACCAGGAAAACATGTTTTAGTTGTCAGGAGGTTCAGTACCTGTCCTTCATCGACTTTAGATCTCTGTCTTTTGGTTTCTGAGCAACTCTGCAGAGAGAAAGAGAAAGAAAGAAAGAAAGAAAGAAAGAAAGAAAGAAAGAAAGAAAGAAAGAAAGAAAGAAAGAAAGAAAGAAAGAGAGAAAGTATTCTTTGCATACATCACACCATACATCAGCAATGCAACTAATTGTCAAATACATAATTGATCAACTTGCAGCGAAACACCAGTACGCTTATGATTATAGGAAAGAAAGCTAACCTGGCCTCATATAGCTGCTCTTTAAGGGATGCCTCCATCGTGAAGGATGTTGTTTTTTCTCTTGAAGCAGCAAGCTGGGCTGCCAGTCTGTTTTAAGACTAAATCAGATTCAGTCGTTCTACTAAGGCTGCAAACGCTAAAAGATAAATGTTGCAGGACCCAGCAAAACTTTTACTGATGAACAAAAATTCTGTACAGATTAATTATTTAAATTAAAATTCATGTAAAATATAACAGGCAGGAATAGCCAATTACATTATTTACTGAAGAAATTTAATCCATAAACAAAGTGAGGGAATGAGCTGATATGAGTTAAGGGAAAATGAAATGAAATAAATCAATAATCAACATTTAACTGAACGATTAGCTGAAATAACCTTTATTTTTTTTACCTGTCTTTAAATGATTTCAACTCTTTATCTTTTCGTTTTAGAGCAGCACTGTTGGAAAAATGAATAATGCAAAGTTATTATTGGAACAGAAATACAATATTTTCTGAAATAAACATTTCTGATCTATGAAAGTGATCAATAAATGGAAACACTGATTACAAAAATAATAAAACATATAAAACTAACATCAAACAAATACACACCTCATTTCATCCAATTTCTGTTTGTAAAATGTCTCAACCTCAGCAACACTGTAATTATAAACATCAGAAGATAATGTTTAAACTTTTAAGAAACATAAGAGAAGCTGAGTAAAATGTTAGTCTGATTTCAAAATATTAATATTCACTGGAAGGAAAGCAAGAAAGCTATAGAAAACACAGCAAACTAAAATAAACCAAATTAGTCCTTTTATTGATCTGAAGAGAAAGTCCTGGAGGAGTCAAAGTGTGGCAGGTTTAGAACAGATGGAGACACGAAATACGGTTTTTCTACCAGTTACTGAAAAGTGTGTGAATAATTTGAGACATCATTTTTTTAATTAACATTCTTACAAATCAACTTCTTATTTTTGAAGGTGAGGTTGATGCAGGCAGATTCATTTCCTTATAGAAACTTTGTTGAATACATTTTAAATGTTATTGGGGCATGAAAAAGGTGAGGATTTGCTCCTAAATCTGCTTACCTGCATTTGGGATCTTCACTGGTTTATGACATATTGTGCGTAGAAATATTTGTAAAATCACAAATCTGCAGTCTTTACAAAACTAAACCAATTACTCAATGTAAGTTGATAGTGGTGTGATTACTCCACAACTCTGGAAGAAACACAAAAGGTTCGAGTGGCGGAAAAACAGGTACCACCACTGATGGTACCTGTTTTTTTTTTTTTTTGTTTTTTTGGTGGTCCACCAAAATAACAATGTAAAAGTGACAGACATTTAAGGAGACTACAGAAAAACAAAATGAATCACCATGTAAATATTGGTAGCTTTCAGATGCAAACTCAGAATTAAACAGCTGAAAGTGGAACAGACCCTTTCTCCAACCACCAGATCCAAACACCAGTTCTCTATAAAACAGATGGTAAATTTAAAATCCTTAGACAAAAAGCACAGGCCAAACAGACATTGAGAAGAAAACACCAATATTTTATCCCTAAAAAATATCAACACAACTGTAAATCTGGATAACATTAATAAACCACCGACTTTTCTCAACAAGTCAAACTGGAATGATATTGTAGTACTTGTATGCATCTGCTTATCTCTGCATTATTTCCCATACTGACTGATCTGAGTTTAAGTGCGTTACTGTGCATTTACTTCGTTAACAGAACTCTTTATGCAGCGGTTGTGTGTTCTGGGGGGAATGTTTTTGTTTTAGTTCTGGATGCTTGCTGACTCTGGTGTGGACGTGTAAAGTTCGTCTGCATCGGCGTCAGAGCACATGAGCTGTACTCCTGTTTGGTTATCTTCATTAAAGGAAGATTCACATTATTCAGTGGTTATTATCACCTTTACAATCCATCCGTGGCCCCCGTTAACAATATTTTATATTGTACCAAACAAACCCATGAACACAGAAAAGCATCTTCAGAAATAATGTGCTACTATTCCCAGTGATATGTAGTCAAATCTCCTCTTCATTTATGTTTCAGCATTTAAAGAAAGAGAACAATCCAGTGCTCTCAAAGCTGTTTTGTGCATTTTATGGCTCTAATTTTACTGTCCAGTGGTCTTTGCCAAACGCTTAAGAGATGTGCAACGAATGTCACAGCCAGGAGACAGGGGCTTTTGTTCAGTCTGTCAGTTTCTGAAACTACACAAAAAAAACCTCATAAAAACACAGATGGGGTCAGTTCGACGCCGCTGAACCGCTCACGGTGTCAAAAACTCTCGGGGTCTAAATGATCCCATCTCTTAAGATCACAGGAGGGTTAATTACCACAATAGAAACCTGTGAAGAATGAAGAGGTTTAGCTTCTTTTTGCTGACTCTATGGAGGTTTTCAACTGAAAACACTTTTATTTTCCCAGGTTTTTCTGTCATGATTTTACTGTTCTTTTTAAACTTGTTTTATTTGTTGTATAATTTCATGTTGATGTTTATCATACAGCTCTTTGTGATTTTATGCCTGTGAAAAGAACCTATGTACTTACTTTTTTTCCATTCCAGTCAATCTGTTTGAGATCAGAAGTTCACAGAAACATGCAAAGACAAAAAAGAAAACAGAGAAACCTTGTGAGACAGACAGAAATATAAACACGGTTGTTCACATTTCTGCATCGTATTACGTTTACTACCTCTGTTTGATTGACTTCAGCTCATTATCCTTTTGTTTCAGAGCAGCTCTGTGAGAAAGTAAGCATTGTTTCCCATTTGTTATACCACAATATACAAAAAAAATATCAACTAATATGTAATAATTAATGTGTAATTCATTAGCTGCTTTGCACTGAGTCTAGTGAAGAACTGTTTGGAACTAAAGCTGTTAGTGAGAATAAGGTTTACAGACATCAGATGAAATACTTACTCAGCCTCATCAAGCTTCCCTTTGCACCATGTCTCCCTCTCAGTCGACCTGCATGAGAATCGAAACATGCAGTAAGTTTAGTGTCATGTGGAGACAGATCTGAAAACTGCAGTAGAAAATGCTCTAAATGTATCCTACCTGACTTTGACTGAGCTCAGTTCACCTTCCTTTTGTTTAAAAGTGAGTTTATGAGAAAATACTTAATATTTTCCATTGGTAATAAAATTGGAAAGGAAAATATGGATCAATTCTTGGAGAAATTCACAGTGATCAGGTTGCTGTGGCAACCTCACCATTCCAATAGGAGACGGGAACTTTCCTCTTTTTTCCAACTCAAAGTACCAGAGGTTCTGTTGAGAACCTCCTCCCTGCTGAGATTCCAGCACTTACATCTGTTTCCTGAAAGGAATGTTTTTTTCTTTTTTTCCTTCTCCGTCAATTTTTGGGTTTTTGGGCATGGCTTTGACCCGACAGACAGTCGTCTCACAGCGAGACAGTTCCATTATCTGGACTGAATTAGGTGTTTAAAATAAGGCTATTGCCAATTACCTTTCGGTTACATGCTTGCTTAATGTTTTACTGGTTGTATGCTGTGATATTTTTGAATTGTGTTATTGCTGTGTTGGTTTCAGTCTGCAACGTGTTACAGATTCTTTGGTTTTGGAAAAATTGAATTCAGCCCTTCAATCATTTATTTCCTCCTCATGTTCCCTGTCTGTAACCTTCTGTACCTTTATTTCTTTGTTGTTTTATTAATAAATTCATATTCATTTTGTGACCAGACAAGGCCTAAAATCATGTTTCCTTTTTGTAGCTTAATGTTTGCCAAACACATGACTGAGCTGAGTTTTATGACAAATCAACGTGTCAGTGATCATCCCTTGTTTTGTGCAGAGTTTCTTCTGCCAGCGGTCTGAATTCATTCCTTACTGAGAGACTGAGTTTGACTTATGATGCCACAGATACTGGAATTGGTGCTCCAATTAAACAAAAGGTTTTTGATTTTACTGATAATGAAATTAATAACAAACTATTGATTTCAATTAGAATTACCCAAGATGTATTTTGCTATCTGGATTGTTTCTATGCCTGACAATAAACATCTGTTAAGCTGTTGTTTAGTGTATTAACTAAGTTAACTGCAGAGTTTATATCTAGATTCATTCAGATATTTCATATAGTAGCATATTATCAAATTAGTCTGCTGTAAAGTTTATAGAAAGACACAAAGATTAAATATTAAATTGTATAGTTTAAATCATTGCTGCATTTAAACAATGAGGTTGAGGAGTAAATGGTAAATGTTAATACACGCCTCCCAGTGTTTATGCATTTGTTACACCGACATGAGAAAACTGAATCCGTAGAGATCACTGCTGCATCATTTATTCCTATTGTATTCAGAATGTATACGTTGGACATTATAACTTACAAGACACACAGTGGAGTTTTGTGTAATATATTTGTTATATTTGTGTAAAGACTGGCCAACTTTTTTTTACTAGTATTATTATTATTATACACATTTATACATAGCTACATAAAGGATTAAATAGGCTCATTAAACATTGAGGAAAGTTACCAGTGATTGTACTAAACAAAATGAAAGTGCAGATGTTCAGACAGAGATGTTAGTATACAGCAGAAGGAACAAAAGATCTTAAATGGCTCCGTTCTCCAGTGACAGGAGAGGAGCCTGTTGGTGCGACTACTCCTCTGAGCAAACAGATGTTTTGTAGACGGTTCCTGATTTTACATTCAATGAAAATCTTCTCCATCATTTCATTAATACAAAGTTTTTGTTCCTAGTTTAACATTTCTTATTTCTCAGTTTGATTTTCATAAACTGAAGTTTGGTTCCTCTTACCTCGATGTGGGCTTCTTATCTTTACCATTTTTCTTCTTTTTTGTTTCAGGCATATTGACTTTTAATCCTGTCGACAACAGAAAGATCTACAATCAGGAAACATAAAACAGATGCTTTCTGACTAACCACTCACTGGCTCTGTGATTTCTTAGTGCTACTCAGACCAACTAGACCTGTTTCAACAACTAGTGACTCATGTCGTAAACCCCAGTGAGTTATTTAATGCCTGATATCCTGATGGGATGATGGTGCTATACATTTTCTGCTCAGCAGGGGGAGACATGAGACACCTGTCTAGGGAACTGTGTCAGATGAAGTGACGTGTGAACAGCTGATGAAGTCTGGTTGGACAAGTCATCCATCCATCCATTTTCTTTCTCTTATCGTGGGGACAGCAGTTTCAGAAGGGAGGCCCAGACTTCCCTCTCCCCAGCCACTTCTTCCAGCTCCTCCGGGGGGACCCCAAGGCATTCCCAGGCCTGGGTCTTCCCCGGGGCCTCCTCCCGGTGGGACGTGCCCGGAACACCTCACCAGGGAGGCGTCCAGGAGGCATCCTGACCAGATGCCTGAGCCTCAACTGGCTCCTCTCGACGTGGAGGAGCAGCGGCTCTACTCTGAGTCCCCTCCAGATGACTGGGCTTCTATCTCTAAGGGAGAGCCCAGCCACCCTGCAGAGGAAACCCATTTTGGCCGCTTGTATCCGTGATCTCGTTCTTTTGGCCATGACCCAAAGTTCATGACCATAGATGATGGTGGGAACGTAGATCGACCGGTAAATCGAGAGCTTCGCTTTTTGTCTCAGCTCTATCTTCACCTTGACGGACCGGTACAGCATCCACTTCACTGCAGACACTGCACCAATCCGCCTGTCGATCTCCTTCTCCCTTCTTCCTTCATTCGTGAACAAGATCCCCAGATACTTAAACTCCTCCACTTGATTCAGGATGACCCCCCTGACCCGGAGAAGGCACTCTACCCTTTCCCGGCTCATGGCCTCAGATTTGGAGGCACTGAGCCTCAATTCATTCGAAAGCTCCATAACATTAAAACAGAAACAATTAGAATAGAAATGATATTGTTCCCCACTAGGGGAGTTTGGACAAACTATTAATCCCATGAGGAAATTAAACATTGTTGTATCTCAAATCATGATATTATCTTCGATGAGTTGAAGAAGGATTCCCAGTATCAGTCTTGAAACAAAACTGAAGGGGCCTCTGACTGAAGACTGTTGTGGTATCATAGTTTTAGTGCTGTCATGACATGCTAAGAGCTCTATATCCATGTTGAGAGCCATGCTTCATAGTATCATGTCCTGGACAACTCCAGCATTTGTTGGCCAGCACTGCTAATCCACCTTAAAAGATAAAATAAAAAAGCAAATAACTTTCCACAGCATCTAGAAACAGATCAAATGATTGTCCTCTAATATAGTGTCCCAACCAAAAAAGATCTGAAAAACAGAAGTTCACAAAGAGCAAAAATCAGATCTAACAGCTGCTTCAACATACTGCCACCGTGAGCGGCACTTTAAAAAAAATCTTCATCATCTTATGTGCTTTTTTTAATGAGAATTTACCAGAAAGCTTTGCCTAATCATTGTTTTTTTTTTATTTTGTGTTTGGGCACTATGACAAAGAAGAAAGAAACTTGTTGGGAGATGGAAAATAAGAAAATGAAAATGCACGGTGACTATGTCAGTCATACCTTTTGATGTGATGATTCATTCACTCTGCTTTCCTTTTCAGGCCACACTGTGAGAAAAGAATTAGCTTCCAGTTAATTTACTGATTTATTACCTCGTTCCAGACATTTTCATTTAACTATTGGAAAAGCAATGGGGCTGTAGAAAGCCTCAAGACAAATTAACTTTTAGGTTAATTCTCATTAAGTGTATGTGTGTGTGTGTGTGTGTGTGTGTG
>NW_006800619.1:86803-92459 GCF_000485575.1 Poecilia formosa | reverse complement strand
GCTCATATTTGCATGGTTGTTGCCCTGTGATTTACATTTCATACAATTGTATGAAGGAAATATACCAAATAATATTTTCTGTTTTTGTCATACTGTGCTATTGGAAATATTTTTGCTGGTAACATTTTACTTAACATAAAATGAGGACAATGTTTTGAGACATGGTGGGCTTCCTGTACCTCACACCTCCAGTAGTGATTGGTTGAGTCACTGGTTGCAGACTGTGGCTTCGTGTTGCTCATTATCGCCCCCTTCACATCTTTTGTTCTCTGGTACCTTTCCTCTACCACTATCAGCTACAACTGATGGCTAGCATTTCCAGCTGTTCTGTATCCGCAGAGGGGCAAATCAGAAAGTTTATTTTTTCACATCAAGGATGTAGTCATAAAATCATATTTAAGCTTAGAAGATAAAAATTATATTACTGTGATAACAGATACATTAATTTCACAAATGCTTTTGCTCATGTTTAATAAGGGGAGCGGATACCCTCATAAATGTACATAAGTGTAAATTTACTTAGTAAATTTGCATAAGTAGAGCTGTACAAATGTGTTCCTTGAAGATTATTGTAGATTATCTTCTAAAAGCATATGATAAAGTTCAACTAAGAACATTTACTTTAAATGGTAAACTGCTTTTCTAATCAGGATGTTTTCAACCAAAATGTAACATTTATCTTGATTAACTGAATGGACCAGCGTTCAAATGGACCAGCGTTAAACTGAAGCCGTCCATTGAAGTGCAGGTTTCCATTGCTTTCCAAAAAATAACAAAAATATGTTTGTATCATTGATTTAGAATATATGACAATTTTCATCCTTTGATGATCAAAGACATTTTATAATCATTGGAGACATAAGAAAGATTTGCCCCCTGGCATTGGTTTACACATAAATAAACATAAATTGAAAAATAAATAAAATGATGAAACCCATTTAGATCAATATTATAAAAAAAGATATTTAAGCTAAAGAAATGTGGTTGTTTGAGATTTCATTTATTAACATTAATTTCACTAAGTGGCTGTTAAGGGAATCAATCAATCAATCAATCAATCAATCAATCAATCAATCAATCAATCATTTATTTATTGCACAAGTCAGAAGCAAGGCAGTTCAAAGTGATTTACATCATAAAAACCCAAAAATATGGTTATGAAAAGAACACAATGCAGTCAGAAATTGAAAGTTACATTTTGATGAACGCCATCACCAAAATTATACACATCAAATATCTATTAATTTAATTTGTGTTTTCATCTGCTGGTTTGTAGCTTTAGCATCTCTATGTGATGCGCTGCAATGTAGCTGAGGTACAAGAAAACAAAAAGCACAAACTTGATGTTCTGCAAAAGACTTAATTCATTTTAAAAGGTAAAATTTAACATTAATCAGTAGAACTGCTGCTTTATACAATATTAACACACTTATCACCTGAAACACAATTCAAGAATTATCAATGTAATTAACGTTGATTTTTGATAAGTCTTAGGAAAGTCTGCAGAGTTTCTTCATTTACAGATAATTTACAGATAACAGAAAACGACTTTAAAAGTCCTCAAACAAAAGTAGATATAAAAACATTTCATACAAAACCTCTTACTAAGAAAATAATGACAATAAGTAACAGTAGCACAGTTTTATCACAAGAGGTGATTACTCTTATTGTTCTATATTAATCTCATTCTGGTAGTGTTTTTCCATCTGTAGTGTAATATAAAGAAGGCTCAACACTCCTTGGATTATCTGTCTTTGGATCATTTGTCTTAATAAAGTCAAACTTGATTGACCCCTTTGAACCAGAAGTCACGTCTATGGCTGTAGCCGTTATCTCCGTGGAGCCGAACCTGATTTCTAACCTCACCTGGCGCTCTCTACCTCCACTAATGTCAGGCATTGGGACATGAAATGAACCAACTTCCTCAACTCCCAAGTCATCAACATACTTAGGAAAGATCCTTTCTGTGCGATAAAATCTCATCGTCATCCATGTCTGATACTTCTCTAATGGACGATGGATGTGTTCTCTAATCTCATCCCACCGGACGTCTTCACCTGCCTGCACCAATTTCACAAATCTATCACAGCACCACTCCTCCTCACCAACCATGAATTTCTTTTCTGGTTTATGTTTGAGCTCATCAAAGGGCTCACAGAGGGCCACCCCATATGTGTAGGGGCTTTTTCGAGATGCGACCCAGGATGGGTTTCTTCCAAACTCAACAGCTCCTCTCATGATGGCTTCCTGAGCTCTGAAAGGACACAGAATCGTACAGGTATCACCAAACTGATCGATAATGTACTGATGCAGAATCTGGCTGTTAGCTAAACCCCCAACTAACAATATGTACTCGATACTGTATTTTCTTTTAAGGATTTCCCCAAGATTCTTGGTGATGGCCTGCAGACTCTCCTCAAAGAAATATCTCATTTTTTCTTTGGAAATTTTTATGGATCCATTGTTCCAGGACGCACCTTCCACTGACTCAAAGAACTTTTCTAAGGTTTTCTTTTTCTGAGCCAGTGTTCCCAGATTAAATGAACAGGTGAACTGAACATCTTCACCTGACTGTTTGAGAAGAGTAAAATCATACAACAACTTCTGAACCTCACTGGGATAATTTTCCTCATATTCATCCCAGACTCCGTCAGAGAATATCTCTCTGAGAAACTCTTTGAACTTTCTGTCCACAGTTTGTCCTCCCAGATTGTTTCCAGAGGCTTTGTGCAGCTCCTTTAGGACTCCTCTTTCCAGGACCTCATGAACAGTGATGTCAATGGTTCCTCCTGAAAAAGAAAGAATGATAGACAATGTTCACACCTTGATTTATCAGGTCATACATTCTGAAGTGTATGATGATGAATTTATTATTTTCTTAAGTTTGTTCTACATCATGACAAACTGGATCAGAATTATACAAAGTACCTCCACAGTCAACAACAATGTACTGAGATCCTTGACACTGATCCAGAGGAGTGCCGTTGTGTTTCTCTGAGATGAAACCCTCAGCTGGAAGCTTCTTACACCAGATTGAAGCAGCTTCTGGTTCCAGTGCGATCACAAGTCTTTCCTCAGATCCTTCTTCCACAATACCTGCCTGAAGCAGGAAAGAAAATATTCTAATATAATGAATGTTTGTGAGGAAATTGTAGTTCTAAAAACCTGCTGTCACCAGAGTTGCAGCTTCTCTCATGAACTGTTTTGCTGGCTGATCCCAGATGGCAGGAACAGTCAGGACCCAGGTGAAGTCAGAGGCCAGGAACACCATTCCTGCTGTATTGGAGTTAATGGTTTTCAGAGCATCTTCCTTCAGAAACCTCAAAGCCTCTGTAAAAACCTTCAGGGCCGCCATCTCCTTCCCATTGGCTGCTTGGATCTTCATATCCCTTCTAAGTTCCTCCTAGAAATGAACACAGAGTTAACAGATACAGGGTAATTTAAACAAAAATGTAAAAATGTCTCAAACCTGGAGAATAACCGGGTGAACAGATCTCTATGAAGTTACTGAAATATTTTTTTTCTTTTTTTAATACATGTCCTCAGTTCAAATCAATTTCACATGTTGGGCCAAAGAGCAATGACAGAAGTGCAACTAAAACCTTTTAATAACTATTATTCAATCAGTCAATCAAATTTTATTTGTATAGCACATTTCAGCAGCAAGGAATTTCAAAGTGCTTTACATAATTAAAATGCAAACAGCATGTGACAGAATAAACAGTGAGAAAAAGAGATTTTGAAAAAGATTAAAAACATTAAAACCTGCACCCCTATTGTGTAAATGTCTGAATAAAATGAAGCACCTGTTGAAAACAATGTATGAAATAAAGACATTACTTCAACATCTCATTTTATAGTGAAGAATTTTACTTACTTTGCCATAGAGAGCCATCTTAAAATTTTGAAAGAAATAGTGTCTCTTTGCATCTTCACCTCCTATGTTGTTGTATGATTCTATGGCTTCGTAACCAAAAGCCACAAATTCTTCAGATTCATCAAACAAGATGCAGGTTGGAGTCTTTGGAGTCTGGAGTCCAACTTCTTTTCCCCACATCTTTAATTGGGGATCTGGCTCTTCATGACTGGGTGTGATATTGAAGACATACCCGCTGTATGAAGTTCCAAAGTCTATAGCTATGATGAATGAGTCTTCCATTTCTTGAACTGGTCTGGCTTGTTGCTGTAAGGAAAGCAGAAGAAATGCCAGTAGGAGGAAGTTGCTGCAGGATTTTTATAGTTCATATCTCTGTAAGCCCCGTCCTATTTCTACTCTACATCAGTAAAAGGGAAAGTTTAAACTTTTCACGCGCACACACTTAATAATGAGAATTAACCTAAAAACTAAAATTAGTCCTTTGTTTCTATCTAGAATAAGTTGATTATCATTTGTTACTTCAATTTCTTTACATGTCAGTAACACCAGGACCCAGCCTGAGGGTCAGTTTGGGTCTGCTCCACTCTTACATTGGAAGACTCTGGCGTTCATCCCGTCTCACACTAACAGGTTTTTGTGACGACTCTGTCGCCCAACTGACTACTGCACACTGATAAAGACTTCTTGTGACCGAGAATCAGGTGTAAAATCAGAAAACAATCTGGGATACAATCATGCAGACTCACATTGCACCTGTTTTAAAATCATTGCATTGGCTCCCAGTTCGCATCAGGATTGATTTAAGATTCTTTGTGATTTTTAAATGTCTCAGTGATTTTGGGCCATCTTATCTTGCAGAGCTGCCATTACCTTACGAACCCTTGAGAACCTCGAGGCCTTCTGGTCCCAGATTATAAACAGTTGAAAGAGTCAGAACACCAACTTATGATGAGGCGTCTTTCCAGTATTATCTCCCTGTTTGTGGGACGGTCTGCCACAGAACCTGAGGTCCGCAGAACGTGTTGTTCTTTTTAAGAGCAGGTTCAAGATCCATCTAAACTGGGTCATTTGGGCTTTGTTTATAAAATTTCCATAAAATTCATAACACAATTACAAGAGCCAAAAGAATATTGTTCATGTAAAAGTACTTTGTAGAAGAATCTTTAGTTTCTAAATACTAACTCTTAGCCATTAACAGCACACAACATTCATTTTAAAAAATCTAAGTAACTAATAACCATTAATAGCATTACTATCTCAGAACATTGATCAGTCTCTTATCATGAAACAGATATTTGTATTTCAGTTAAAGGAGATAGTTTGTAATGAAAGAGAAAGAGTTTGTCACACACATCCTCATGTTTCAGTGACATCTGAGTCACTTCCAGGGAACTGAAGTCATTAGAGGAAGAAAAAAATTCCCAACTAAATTCCAGCTGACAGCTCTTTTAGTTTCTGTTAAGTAATGGTTTTTTCCCTCATTAATTACCCAGCAGGTACACGTTTCATTGGATTTGACTGAATAGATATGAAGGAATAAATACATTTGAAAACAAAATTTTAACTCTAAATCTTTACTGTCATTTAAAGACTCAGACATTGTAACCAGTGTGTAACTATTAGATACATTGGTTAAAAATAGAGGAGATATTTGTTTCTATAAAATCTCATCCACATTTGCACAATTTAAGAAAAGTGTTCATCCACTCAAACCCGCTGAATTAAACTACTAAACATTGCTGTAAACATGCCAAAATTAAAAATTAAGCATTCTTACAT
>NW_006800619.1:55329-82769 GCF_000485575.1 Poecilia formosa | reverse complement strand
TTAACTGTCTCACATGAAGATGAAACAGTCAGTCGTAACCTCCAGGTCAGTTTATACACACATAAGGAAGAAAACACTTTAAACTAAAAATCACAATAATACTGATTAACATTAGACTGAATATGAACTAAAATAATAACAAAATGATAATACCAAAAATCTCTATCATATGTAGACAATATTTACCCTGTATGACTTTATGAAACACTAAATTCTGAAGCCATATTGTTTCATATTCAGTGTATTTCATGTCTTTCAGTGTCTAATAATTATTATCAGAGGAGGTTTCTGTTATGATCAGGTAGTGTTTGTTTTTTTATTTGTTTCCAATCTGATTAATTCTTGTTCATTATTTTTATTAAGGATTTATCATATAAATTAATTATTTTGTATTAATTTTTTACTCATTTCTTGTCTTCTGTTCTGTGTGCATTTTGGAGGGGACTGTTGTCCCCTTCAGGTTTCTACATCCTTTGTACTTAATTTAATTTCCTCTGTGTTCTTAGTCATTCCTTCAGTTTCTCTGCTCTGTATTGTCTGTATCTGCCTGAGCAGAGTGAAGGGGAGGAAGAGAAGGACGGAGCTAAAATGGTGACAGCTTACATTGATATCAAAAATAGATTTGGTATTGAAAAATAAAACATCATTGAAATATAAAACTTTGTTGTTAAAAAAGAAGTGACATTTAAGAACTTATGATGATACTCATTTTATGGTTCAGCTGTTTTCCAATTAGGTAAATTTAAATTGCTCAGTTCTATTAGTTACATTGTCACTGCAAGTTGTCACCGTTTTGGTGGTTAAACAGGAGGCTCCTTCACTGACCGTCTGTTTTTCCGCTGCCGATGGAAGGTTTAGGTTCAAGTTTCGCTCCCTCAAACACAGATTAGGATCATGTTTTCTAATTATTATCATTATTATTATTAGTTGATAAATCAACAAATATTTCAGTTTTACTGTAAAATAAGCAAATTTAGAGGTTGGGAACTGATGTCATGGCACGTTGCATGGTAGCGGTGGCCAAGATTTACGACATAGACGACTAAAACAACAATACACTGTAAAAAAGAATGCTCCAAATCTACTAATTAAAATTAGATTTGACTATGTTTTAATTTGAGTTAATGTCAATTCATTTTGCATTTAGTAATTTAATTTAAATATATTCAAATCATAAATTAATTATCATTTTGAACAAAAATAAAGTTGGAAAAGATCGAATCATTTGAATTAATCATAGAAATTATTTTAATTCAATTATTATGGGACTGGTGTAAGTTAATCAGTTAACTGATTAGAGTTCATTAATTAGTCATCCGTCCATCCAGTGTCTAACATGTTAACCTGATGACCACAATCCCCATTGGTCATTGAGCGAGAGATGGCCATGTCAAGCCCTGTGTCCTCTGTAATTGAGGCACCCACTCAAACCATCGTGTCTTTATAAGACCTCCCTCCAACTTCCCGCCCCCCGTTTACTTCTTACTGCAGTAATAAGTCGAAATGCATAGAACCATCAGCTTGAGAGATTGGCTGATATAAACCCTGTCTTTTGTGTATTTGTCCTTCTAGCCTCTCAGGAGTCTGTGACTGTGACTGTGGAGTTTCAGGAGGGAGCTTCATCTGTTGTTCTGTCCTGCCAGTACAGCAAAAAACTGGAAGAAATCGCCACAGTGAAATGGAGCCGCTTGGATCTCAATCCCAGTACTGTCCATCATCGGCGAGAAGGAGACGACTTAAGAGAACAAAATGAGTTTTTCAAAGGTCGAACATCAATGAAACCTGATGCTCTAGACTCTGGTGACTTCAGCCTCACTCTGACTGAACCTCGACTTTGTGACAGTGGTACCTACATCTGCAGCCTCCAATATGAAACAGAAGAAATAACAGTGTCAGATGTTCAGCTGAAGGTCACAGGTCAGCTACTTTGTTTTTTACATACACACAATGTATTTCAAAAAGTATTGGATAATGCCTCCAATTATTGAATCCATGTGTTATTATAAAATAGAAAACATTTCCACTCTGTTGTTTAGCTTGTCTCACAACAATAAATTAAAATCCAATAATATTTAAATAAGATATGAATTTCCCTCTGGGATTAAGAAAGTATTTTCATTCATTCATAAAACAACATAGTCCACGTCAGGCTTCTCAGTTGTTCAATTCAAGTCTTTTAGTCACTTTCATGATCACAGATCTAAAAAATCTAGTATTGAGGAATACTTTTATTCTATCATCATAATCTGTGACCAGTGTGATCCTAGCTATTTTAGGGTTAAATATTAATATAAATACACCCAAGTTATATTAAAAATAAATATTGTAATGTTACATTTTAACAGAAAAAAATAGAAAACCAAGAAATCACATTTACATAAATATTTACAGCCTTTCTATGAAGCAGGACCTGGTACAGACAGGTGGGGCCTGTCTGTTCAAGATTCCACAGATGACAGCAGGTCAAAGGTCAAACACCAAAGCATGAAATCAGTGAAACTATTTGTAGACCTCTGAGACAGGATTGTGTTGAGGGTTAAATCTGGGGAAGGACGTGCGCATGTGGGCCAGCGACATGACACAAGAAAGTTCATAATTGTTCAACTTTTGTCACTGTTGTCACTATCATGTCGTGTGTGTTGGGTTCTCACTCGGTGTGATGCTTTTAGCTCCTTGTGTATTTAAACGTTATCAAGAAAATGAGAGGGGAGAGAGTAACTCAAGGCACCGGAGTGAAGCTTTTTGTCATCCAGTCTATTTGGTAGAAAGAGAGAGAATAAGCAATATTATCGCCCTCATTTTTATTATCAACCTTATTTTAAGTTATCGTGCGATTAGTTGATTTACTGTTTATTGTGACAGGCCTCGCGGTACCACACCAAAATACTGAAAAGATAAAGTGCTGTGCATATTTTCCAGATTAACTCTTGCCTATGTCGCTCAAGGTGTCTAAAAGCTGCTCAGAGTGCACCAGAACAAAACAGAGAAGACTCCCAGCTATCACTAATTTGACTATTTTGGAATCTCAAGCTTTCTTATGCAGCTGCAAAGGACGAAAGAAAAGGAGGACCGACTCAGAAGTTTATGGTAGCAGAGGCATCTTTGAACTCACTCTGCATTTATCTGAATTACTCGCCTAAAACAAAGTCAAGCTGAATGTAAACCTCACGGCTAATGGAGAAAAATCAGCTGATATCCAAATGGCTTCCTGTAGTGTTGATATGTAAAATGATAACATAATGATAAGAAGGACCAGCAGGGGGCACTGTGGGATGGAGAATTTGTCGGGTGGCAGCAGGGTGTCACATAAAGAAGATTGATCCACAGTAATAGAGTCTCTGAGGAGTCAGAAGTGGATGTTTTTGTGGCGGAATATTAAATTTATATTTAAGATCCAAAATGTAGGCTCTTACTGTGAAGGTGGAGAGAGTGGAAATGGAGTGAGGAGCAAAGGAAGAGAAGATCTACTTGTTATGTCAGTCTTGTATTTCTGTTCATTGTTGGAAGTACTTTCTGATTAAAGCGAGACTGGAATTACTTCATCTGTTTTTGCCAACTTCCACACTGTTATTTTAAAGGGCACTACAAGGGCAACGTGTGCAGTCCTAAAAAGGTAAAGAAATAGTGATCAGTTTTATTCAAGATGGAGTCTTTGAAACCACTGAATGGACTAAAACTGGTTAGAAATGTGGACAGCAACTGTTTTAGGCAGCAGTTTGAGCTGTACACTGAAAAAAATTTAACCAACTTAATGTAATTGCTTCAATTGGTTATAAGTAATTCAATTCAGTGTATCAACTCAGTTTACTAAGTGCATTCAACTCAATATTTTATGATCATCCAACTCAATTTATTTTAATTTCTTTAACTGAATTCATTAAGTGAGTTTAAAATGACAAATTTAAGTCAGTTTTACTCAAAACATTTAGGTACTTCAAATAAAGAAGGAAACTAATAAATAATCTCTTCTTAAACAGGGATTTTTTTTGGCTCAGGGAGTTTTTATTTGAGAGTATTTAGACAGGAAAGCTGGTAATGACAGACAGGGAAGACATGCAGCAAAGGTCACATTCCAGGAATCGAACTTACAAAGGCCACGTCGAAGAGTAAGGTCTTCTTATGTGGGTTGTATTCTACCCCTGTGCCACCACAGCATCTGGTTTATACAGGATCGGTCCCTGATGAAGTTTAAAAGGCACTACATGAAGGCAGACGTAGGATCCAGAGGCGGCGTTGAACTTAATTATTTCAAATACACTTTTGAGAGTGCACTCTCAAAACACACTTCTTAGAGGACACTCTAAAAGGTGTAATTGGTCTGTAGTTCATCTTATGGACTTATTTATATTTATCTAATTTAATTATTTTGCTTTAGTTTTGACAACTTACTGCCCTGTGTTCAATTAACTTTAAAGTTAATTGAACAAACATTTAACTTAAAGGAACTTTTTCTTTAACATTATTTGAAACTATTAGAGTCATAGCTTCAGTAGCAAAATCATCTTCATGCATGACAATGCACCACATCATGCTGCAAGGAATACCTCTGTGTCATTGGCTGCTATGGGCTTAAAAGAGGAGAAACTCATGGTGTGGTCACCATCCTCCTCTGACCTCTGACCTATTGAGAACCTTTGGTTCATATCAAACAGCAGCTCTGAGAAGGTGTCCTGACATCCTGCAAAGACATTCAAGCAGAAACTCTCCACAAACTCACAAGTTCAATGGATGCAAGAATTGTGAAGGTGATATTAAAGAAGGGGTCTTACATTAACATGTAACTCGTCTGTTAAGATGTTTTTGATTGAAATGGCTTTTGATTTTAGTAAATGTGACCACTTAATGCTGAACATTTGAAGAATGACCTTTTGCAGATCTTTTTAATCCATAAAATGTTTAGAAAATCTGCTGTTCATAATAATTTGGAGCAGTGCATTTTGAGTTTTTTATTTTTGAAGAAAATACTGTTCTCATTGGGAGGTTTGTTCAGTAAAATTTAATTTATACTGTAATAGTTTATGACTTGAAAATTATACTGACCATCATTTACACTGACCATTTAGGAAAATCTGAGAAAATGTCACTTGCATAATAATTTGGAACATGGTGTAGTGTTTAGGTATTGTTAATAATGTCTTCTAATAACACATAATTACCTAATGATATTTTCAAATTTCCTTTCAACTTTATAAACATTTTTCCCACTCAGAAACATAACGGACTGCAGGACCACCAGCCTTAGAAAGTTTTCTGGGGGAAACCTGAAATTCAAAATACTTTTTTTTTGTCTAAGAGGAAAATTAAATAATGAGTCCAACTACAATTTCCAAAACAAAAAGAAACAGTTGTCCAAAAAACATTTTTCCCTCTATTAAGGTAGGAATGAAAGTTTGATAAAGAAAAAATCTCAATTAAAGTACAGAGCTACTCCAACATGCTGCCACCCTGTGCAAAAAATTCTAGAATCCTGAATATGATTGTCCATCTTTTCCCATCTGTGCCTTTGTTTATGTCAAGGTAATATTTTTCTATGAATGACGTCGAGCATGTGTGCAGCAAACTGCAAATATACAGATTAGACAGCACAATAAACGTAAAAACAAACGTGTACAAACATGTCTGTAAAGATGCACAAGTACATGGCATTGCAACTAATCTAGATAAATGTCACAAATCTGTACAATCAGGGGTATACAGCTGCTGAGCAAGTGTCATGCGCTCCGACAGCAAAGGCAGGGGTGCAACACTGAACCTGGAGGTTGAGGGGGTGTTTATCAGTCTCTTCAAAGTCAAGCCCATTTGAAACTAGATAGAAGAAACTTTTATGTTTCAATAATATGTTGTTATATATGTAGTTTTAATTTATTTATCTACAACAAAAACACAACAAAACTTTTTTTTTTCCTATTTTTACATTGATAACATTACTACTAAACATTGTCACAATGTTTAAAGACAATTCTATTCTATTTTTTTTTAAAGAGGTTAACGTAACATAATTTTGCAAACTGTTACATTTTTTCCTAACAAAAATAAAACAGCATGCATGTCTGGGATTTAACTTGTCTTTTGTATTTCCACAGAAAAATTTCCAACTTGGGCCATAGTTGTCCTGACTTTCCTGGTTATCTTCATCATCCTGCTTCTCTTTTTCATTATTTTATGCATTATAATGATCAGGTAAGCCCCGTCTACAACGGAATTACTGTTGCTCAGTAATTCTGAGTTTTCAATGTGTTTCTATGGTCAAGAGCTCTACCTACATCTGTGGATGAATGAGAAATACAAATGTTGCTGAAACTTTATGCACTCCTGCCAGTCTTAGCCAGGATTCTTTTGCAGAAGACATTTTTAATCTCAATGAGATTTTCCTAAAGGATAATAATATAGACAATGTACACGTTTAAAATAGAAAGTAGTATTAACTAGGTATTATGTGTAACTTTAAAGGGAAATACATTTTCACAATCTTGTCTGCTAGTGTATTTAGGGTTCTCTACAGCTGATCATCTTAGTAGCCTTCTTTGTCACACCAAACACTCTGCATCCTTCACTACATTTATTAATCTTCTGTTTTTTTCCTCTTCCTAAGAGTTGATTTGTTTGAAATAAGTTTCCAAACAAATTAATCAGTGTTTGAACTAGCCAGGTTTTATATTGATTGGCACTGGGTTCAGCTAGCTAACCTAACTGCTACCCATCAACATCAAATTAACACTCTGCTAAATTACTAATGCAACAATTTCATCACATTAGTTTTATGGGGTACCTCTCTATGTCAGATTGTTTTTATTACTCTTGTCTTTCCGTGTGTTAATGTTTGTCTTTTTTTTTCCTTAGGACATGAGACGTGACCAGATATAATATAACTTAATAAAAATATATAAACCTGCTTTTGGAATCATGATCTCCTTTTTTGTCATGACATCTGCCTAAAAACATCCTATGTGGTAAACTATAATTTAGAAAGGGTCATGTCTTATAAGAAATATGGGAGCTAGTTTGAAAGAAAACACAAGTAGTATAAAGACAGAATGGAGATGAAAAATCTACAAAGCAAACAGACTATAGATTGATACCAAAAATCCCTGTAAGCAGAGACACATATCTACACCCCACACCGTCTACAATGACTAAGGGAAAATCCCGAGGCCAACAACAGTGAGTAGTAACAACTGTATTTTGAGTGTCAAGTGCTAGAAAGTCTCTGACATTCAGGAGATACATTCAGAAAATTACTCCACCAAGAGGATGGTCATTAAAACCACTGTCAAAGTTCCTCACCCTTTGAACAACTTCTAAACGTTTTGAATGTTAAACCATGTAAAGGGCCGTAATTAGTTATCATTCCCAGATTGCATCCAGATTGTGCCTCCTAGTGGGCTAAGTAGGTTGCTATGACCAAATAAGGTGAATTGCTGCTTGATTGGTACTTCAACAGACCACGAAACTCCCCAAAAAACAAGCTTCTGACTTAAGACGTAGGTGAGGATTAGGAGGTACAGGGGGTACTGCCTGAAATAAATTCATGGGACTGCAATTGTAGCAGAATGATTGAAGCCTGCTCTCAATGATTGGGAATGCCTGTTACATCTAATTACCTGCCAGCAGGGGTGCTGTGAGTATAAAGGGAGGCTCTTACACCTGCATTACTCGGTGGTTCATTCATTGCTCACTAGTGACATCTGCTGCTGTAACTGTGTCAGCCTTATTATTACTGATAGATATACATAAAAAAAAAAGTAATTGCAATATCGTCACAAAGTTTTTGTCAAGCTCATGCTTAGTGGCATAGTGCTCCTATGTAATAGTGAGCTATTACATGAAACAATACATGAAATTACCTGTAAAATCGATCATATGGACCTAAAAATAGAATCGAACTTCAATAAGATCAATGGGGTTGTATTTTATATTGTGTGTCATGCAAACAGTTGATAAAATTTCCTCTATGTGGAGAGCAGAAATATAAAAACATAGATGTAAAACTACTTTGTAGAAAAATCTTTCTTTAGTTTTTAAATACTAACACTCTTAACAACACGACATTCTTTAAAAAGCCCAAGTAACTAATAACCAAGAATAGCATTCATGTCTCAGATCATTTATTAGTCCACTGTCATGCAACAGATATTTGTATTTTACTTAAAGGAGATGGTTTGTAATGAAAGAGAAAGAGTTTGTCACACATATCCTCATGTTTAAGTGACATCTGAATCAGGGAATGGAAGTGGTTGGAGGAAGAGAAATGTCACAACTAAATTCCAGCTGACAGCTCGTTTAGTTTCTATCAATCAATCAATCAATTAATCAATACTTTAATTAGGTAAACACATGACACAAACACAACATTAAACAAACCCATAATTTACCAAAAAAAGAAAAGGAATAGGCTGAAACCAGGCTTATTCTTGCCTACCCTATTTTATACAACAACCTACCAAAGACATCTTCACAATACATATATAAATCTACTTTACAGTGTAAGATGTTATCATTTTACATTTTAGAGCTCTTTTGAAGCTCACCAAGAAAGGACATGACTTAAAATCATCATTCAATTAAGTAATGGTTTTGTTCTTGTTAATTAGCCAGAATGTACAAGCTTCGTTAGATTTGACTGAGTAGATATGAAAGAATAAGTCCTGTTAAGAACAACATTTTAACTGTAAATCTTTACTGTCTTTTACAGACTCTGTGTTGTATACATTGGTTAAAAATAGCGGAGACATTCATTTCTATAAAATCTCGTCCACATTTGACCAATTTAAGAAAAGTGTTCAAACCTGCTGAATTCAACTAAGTGTTGTTGTATTAACAAGAAATAGATGAAAACGTATATCACAGAAGAGACATTCTCCACAACAAGTAAGCTGCCATACATGAGTGTTTACATATTTGTTTTGTTTCAGCCATTGTTTCACCTGGGAATTAAAAACTGTAAAATCTCTTAACATTTTTATTGCTGATTGTAAACTGTTTCAGATATGAGAGCCTCTGAATAAAGTTTTGTATTTTGCAGGTCTACAGTCTCCATTAACAGCATCTCAAAGTGACGACTCCTGGGCTGCTGGATTTTAAAGTCATTCTGCTAATCTGGGACAAGACAATTGATATATTTTAAAAGTTAATTTCAGTAAAGAAAGTTTTATAAAATCGTCAAACCTTAAGAGATTTTTTTTCTCCAATGTTTTGCAGTGATGTCACTTCACTGGATTTTGTTCTAAAACTCTAAGGTCTTTTTCTACAATAGCATCATGGGTTTTAAAGCAGATTGAGTTGCTTGACTTCAAAGATAAATAAATAAATTAAATGTTACAACAGAGAAACATACACATTCGTAAGATTTACTTGGATTTAAATGTTCTTTAGTTTATCTTTTTCATCAGGTGTCTGTTTGATCCT
Source organism: Poecilia formosa (assembly GCF_000485575.1). Lineage (NCBI taxonomy): Eukaryota > Metazoa > Chordata > Actinopteri > Cyprinodontiformes > Poeciliidae > Poecilia > Poecilia formosa. Next base: position 73,364 of record NW_006800619.1, on the reverse strand, counting down.
ATAGCCCATAAGTTTAGTGCTTTTGTAAAGGCTCCATTTTGGCTCCAGTGACCTTTGTTTGACAGTGAGTGGACAGGAAAGTGGGTTGTTATAAAGGAGGGAAGACATGCAGCAAAAGGCTGCGACTCGAACCCACAACCGCTGCATGGTTCTTTCTGAAATAGTTTCGACTTGTTGGTATTTAATCTGTTCATTAGGAAATGTTCTACCTCCACACCTACAGCTTTACTGCAAAAGAAGCTGTGCTGTGAATAAAGGAAGTTCAACTTTAGTTTTTTCCCTGTTTCTAAATTTTGATCAAACACTTTCATTATCTTTTCAGAGAATTGTTGTGGCTTAAAGTATGAAAAAAAATCTAAGCACCGTCACCAACATTTTGAAAACTGTATCAGTTTCATTTTTAGAAAGAAATTACTTCCTCACAGTTTGATCACGAGCAACTTTAAGTTTAACATCAGTCTGAACTCTGATCAAAGAAAGCAAAGAAAGAAAATGTAAGTAAAATAAACTTATTTCAAAATAAGGAAATTTTGAAGTAAGTATTTTACTTACTTATTGAAATAAAATAAGGAAAATATTTTACTTCAAGGAAAATATTTTCCTTGAAGTAAGTAAAGATAAGTAGGTAAATTTTTATTGATACAGTACCTTTCTCAAACAGCAGTCACAGTGCTTCACAGTAAAAACAGTAAAGAAAAAGATCAAAAGCAATAAAAAAAATACATAGAAAACCAACATACAGAGAGCGAAGAGTGTAGAGGATAGAAACAGAGATTTAAAATACCAAGGTTCACATACATATCCTAAATTATAAAATGAAACACTCTGTAAGTCTTGGCTTCTAAAATTACTGGAATGTATTATATTTATTGAAAATATTTATAAACTTTAATTCGTTTTTATTGCCTTTTCAAAACTCTTAACTACTGATTCTTGGATTTGTTTATTGGANTGTGAGAGGAGGGAAGACATGAGGAAAAGGTCAAAGGGCTGCGACTCGAACCCGTGACGGCTGCGTGGAAAACTGGGACTTGGGACGCATGTTTAACTCCTATGATATTTAAATTACTGTTTTCTAATTACCTCACCTGCCTCCCCTCAGTGATCACCACTTCCTGCACTTATTCTTCCTCGTTACTTCAGACAATTCTTTCTGAAATAGTTTCATCTCTTGGTATTTAATCTGTTGTTCTACTTCCACACCTACAGCTTTACTGCAAAAGAAGCTGTGCTGTGAATAAAAGGAAGTTCAACTTTAGTTTTTTCCCCGTTTCTAAACTTTGATCAAACACTTTCATCTTTTCAGAGAATTGTTGTGGTTTAAAATACAAAAAAAAATCAAAGCACTGCTCCCAACATTAAGAAAAATGGATCGGTTTCATTTTTAGAAAGAAATTACTTCCTCACAGTTTGATCATGAGCAACTTTAAGTTTAACATCAGTCTGAAATCTGATCAATGAATTAAGCTTTGTAGGAATCAAACATGGTACAAAGCAAAGAAAGAAAAGGTAAGTAAAATAAACTTACTTCAAAATAAGAATATTTTGAAGTAAGTATTTTACTTACTTACTGAAGTAAAATAAGTAAAATATTTACTTGAAGTAAAATATTTTACTTCAAGTAAATCTTTTACTTGAAGTAAAATATTAAGATAAGTAGGTACATTTTTATTTATACAGTATCTTTCTCAAACAGCAGTCACAGGGCTTCACAGTAAATATAGTAAAGAGCAAAAGCTACAAAACAAAACACATAGAAAACAGTGTAGAGGATTGTCGAGAAAAGTCGAGCTCATCCCACTTCCCCATGCTGGAGATTTTAGTTTAATAATAGCAATAAATAAAGTTATCTTTAAAACTAATTACACAGGTGACATCAAGACCCAACAGTAGAGTCAGACGGTAATAAAATTAGTCTGGTTATGTGTGTTGTTATTGTGTCCTGCAAACTTTGCTTTAATTCTACTTTTTTCTATTTAATCATAAAAAAATCATAATCAGACAGAAAGAGAGTCATGGAACAGGAAGAGCAGGTTTCCTGAAGAAAGAGGAAGTTTCCAGCCTGCAGTGAATAAAAATAGTTCAGATTGCTCATTTCATTAACAAACAGAGATTTAAAATCCCAAGATTTACATACAAAGCCAAATCCTTATAGGAATCCTAAATTATAAAGTGAAACACTCTGCAAGTCTTGGCTTCTAAAATTACTGTATTATATTTATTGAAAATATTTATAAACTTTAATTCGTTTTTATTGCCTTTTCAAAACTCTTAACTACTGATTCTTGGATTTGTTTATTGGAATGTTATTCTGTAAATGTAAATGTATTTCAATGGTAATGTGGAACTGTTCACTCTTTCAGTAACAGTCTTTACTTGTTTCTAAATACTGTACATTTATTCTCCATGTTTTCCGGCCTGCAGAAGGCGCAAGGAGCTCCCTGCGCCTGTAGACCATGAGCTGCTGGCAAATCAAGCTATTACAGATAAACTGAAGCTAAAGATGGTTTATGATCACAACATTCAGGAAGTTTCAGGTTGTTGTGTTTTGATAATAAATATCTTTGTTTTTGTTTATGTGAGGGATTTACCCCCTACTATATTTTGTACCTCCAATATTCTAATTAATTTTACTGATAACTATACATTTTGTTTGGGGAAAGTTTTAAACCTGATCAATTTCTTTAAGATGTTGTTCTAATCACTCACTCCTTTTCTTTGAGGTCATGTGTTGCCATGGAAACACACCATGAGCAGTGCTGACAAGGACCAGATGGCTGTTTCACAAAAGCTAGATTATGAAATCCACGGTAAGAGACAAAGCCAGTTCATTCTGGTTTTATCCGTTTCACAAAGACCAACCAGACTGACGAGATTTGACCAAACCAGACTCAGGGGGTGTGACTTTGTCGAGCCAGACTTACATAATTCAGCTGAATGCGCATCAACAGATTTCTTCAAGGGTCCAAGGAGATCCATCACAGATTCACTAATGCAAAATAAACTGTTATTTCAAATTATTATTATTATTATTATATCTTTATTATTCATTTGTCACTTCAACACATGCAATAAACAGTTGATCTTTTGAAAAATTTCTCTCGAGAATCCCACAGAATTATCAGTCTCGATTAAATGTTACTGACTAATTTAATAAACTGAACTTGGAAATTGTTTTGAAACAATTGTACTTTGTATTTTTTCACATCATTATAAAACCACAGATTAGAGGAGTTATTTTAAGAAACTTTTAGTTTGAAAGTCTTTTTTTTTCTTAGATGAAGTGAAAGTGAAAGGGGCTTTCTTGCTTATCCAACGCGGAACAAGTGACTGCATATGAAGCGACCTTAGATGGATAAAGTTAAATTTTAACAATTTTTTGTTTAGTCTGAAGAAATGTTTAAATGAATCATTAAGAAATCCTTCAGTAAGGATTTGGATTCGGGACGATGGGGCTGTTTGCTGTGTTTGTGTTTCTCCTGTACGGTGAGTTATTTTTCCTTTGTCCAAGCTCATACATTTATTTAACTAATCTTTTTTTTTCTTCCTTCATAGTCAATAAATGTGTACTTTTTTTAAAGCAAAATAATTCGTGTCTATTTCTCCAAGTTTATTGTTAGTAGTGTCAATCATGAATAGTCATAAATAAAATATGGAAAATAACGAGTATCTTGACAATACGTCATGCAGAGACGTTGTAGGATTATGTCCGAAAACAGTTGAACACAGCATAGTAAAACTAAGACCTCTGCACACAACCTTCGGCATAGAACCTAATTTGGCACAGTCGTGGCTGTTTTAACACTTATGCTCAGTGGCGGGACTGAACTCCCGGACTTTTTTCAAGGTTATAATCCTCCACTACGGTGAGGTTTTATATTTATAGAATCCTATGCGTTCTGTATTTCCTTCTGGAAGCGAGGACCGTTCGCTCGACTTCACAATCTGTGACAATTTCCTGGAGTATAACTAGGTCGAGCCACTTCTGCCTGGCAACAACTTAGTCAGAGAGCATTTCCTTTAGGGACCATTAACAAATTTCAAACAGACAGAAAACGAAAATAAAAATCGACCCCTACCAGATAATGTGACCTAGAGATTCCAAATCAAGGCGTTCTGTTAATATGCTACGCAAATGAGACAAATTAATTAGCAACATGTTAATATGTTCATGAAAAGCTACATTTTAATCTTCACAGGCTTTAAGGTCATGCGATACTGAAACTCCAATACAATGGCTAATTTATTAAAACTAAGGAGCCACAGCGGTTTATTTGTGAGCTTTTTATTGACATCCTATTTGTTATTAATGTATTACTGAGAAACTATAGGTTTTCCAGGTAACATAAATCAAGGACTCCAATTCAATGCTGAGTTTTGTTGTGTTGCATTTTATAAACAATATGCATTTACTACATTTTGTTGCACAAAAACTGCATACACATTTCAAACATACACTGTAAACTATTCAACTTCCCACATAATTCAACACAGTTCTAGCACTTTATTTGCATAATAAACATTCCAAGATGTCTGTCTTTGCTGTTTCAGATGTTTTATATACACTGTACATGGAGCCTTGTTTCTCAATCATCATATTGGATCTGCAGAATTTAAAGATATTTTACAGTTTTATTCACCAAAGTGTTTACATGTGTACTGGACTAACTCTCCTCAAATCACACATGGGGAATCATAACATTTGGTATAAATATGTTGAACAAAACTTTTTATGTAAAAATAGCAAGACGAAATGGGAGATCAAATAAAATCTCATAATAACTGGTGTCTCATTAGGCACTGTATTAAGAAAATAATTCCAGCATTGTATGTCCCAATTCTCACTCTAATGTGCACTTGACTGAATCCGAACTTCACAGAGTTGTGTAGGTTGCGGTCTGAACACTGGGACCAGGCCTGAGTGACAAGAGACACGTTTCACACCTGATTTAAGTTGATGGCTCATTTACATGCTTTTACTTATCTGCAATCAAAAAAATCAGGTGTGCTAAATCAGGGAAAGCAAAACACAGCACCAGGAGAACAATGGTTGGGAAACGGTGCTCAAATTCCAGGAACTGGGAAGACACCCAGGAGATGTCTTGTCTGAAACTGTCAAGGCCACAGGGCATGTCAAGGCACATCCAAATGCTCAGCAGCACAGCTCAAATGACTCTGTGATTAAATGGTCAAAAGAAAAATTGACCTTGATTGAAATGCATTTATTTTACCACACTAATTAAAACCTTGTATTTATTTCCAGTCACTCAGGATGCTCTGACTGCAAAAGTGGAGGTTCAAGAAGGCACAGAATCTGTTGTGTTGCCCTGCCAATACAGTCAACCATTAGAAGAAATTTTTACAGTGAAATGGAGCCGCCATGATCTTAATCCCACTATTGTCCATCAAAGTCGAGAAGGAGATGACGGACAGTCACAAAATCAACTGTTCAGTGGACGAACATCAATGAGATCTGATGCTCTAGACTCTGGTGACTTCAGCCTCACTCTGAGTAAACCTCAACTTTCTGACACTGGCAACTACATCTGCAGCATCACTGATGATGAAGACGAAGCAACGCTATCAGACGTTCAGTTGCATGTCATAGGTCAGTTCATTTGGAGTGTGTGTCTGTCCGTCCGTCTGTCCGTCCGTCCGTATCCAACATTTCCATCATTTCACTGCATTAATCATAACAGTTGTCTTCTGCTGTTAATCAAATTATTCTGAGGTTCAATCGTCTCTGGAGTTTCTTTTGTGAAACTGCATAAATACATTTGAAAGGAAGAGAACTTTGACGCATTAATATTATAATATGATATTAAGTGGCCAAAAGATAAATCTTTGATTTAAATGTATTTATACTCTGATTTAAAACCTTTGTGCTTGCCATTTCAGCCTCTCCAGAATCATTTACAGTAAAAGTGGAGGTTCAAGAGGGTGCAGAATCTGTTGTTTTGCCCTGCCAGTACAATCAAGTATTGGAAGAGGTTGTTACAGTGAAATGGAGCCGCCGTGACCTTAATCCCAGTATTGTCCATCAAAGACGAGAAGGAGACAACCTGCAATTACAAAATCAACTGTTCAGTGGAAGAACATCAATGAGATCTGATGCTCTAGACTCTGGTAACTTCAGCCTCACTCTGAGAAACTTTCAACTTTCTGACATTGGCAACTACATCTGCAGCATGATTGATGAAGAAGAAAAAACACTATCAGAAGTTGAACTGCAGCTAAAAGGTCAGCTACCTGGATGCCGGCTAGTATCCTGCATGTCTTTTATATGTTTTTATATATACATATTACTCTCTCCTTTTTTGATACATCTTATATTTAGCTTTAAGCATGAATTCTGGAGGAATGCAACAAACATTATCCAGGCCTTGAGATTTTATTATCACTATGATCACATTTCAAAGGGGCTACATACTTTAAGCACATTTTTTGTCCTCTCTGCTTGGTACCTCCTGAATAATATGGTATTATTCACCAATAAAGATTTGTAGAGAGACAAATCTAACAAATCTATGTGTAGAAATAATACATTTGATCCTTTTTTTCTTATTCATTCATGAGACTGCTTAATTAAGTAGGAATGTAAAGAACTTTAAGACAGTAATATTATGATAATAACATAGGATCAAATAGTCCAAAGATGAAATGTAATGTAATTGAAGGTTATTTGTTTTTAAGACATTTAAAGCATGTATTTTTCTTTTCCTTCCAGTCTCTCAGGATTCATTGACTAAAAAAGTGGAGGTTCAATGGGTTCAGTCTGTCGTTCTGCCCTGTCAGTACAGTCAACCATTAGAAGAGATGGTTACAGTGAAATGGAGACGCTTGGATCTTAATCCCGATATTGTCCATCAACGGCGAGAAGGAGACGACCTGGAATCACAAAATGAGCTTTTCAAAGGACGAACATCAATGAGACCTGATGCTTTCGACTCTAGTGATTTCAGCCTCACTCTAAGTGAACTCCAACTTTCTGACAGTGGGAACTACACCTGCAGCATGATTGATGATGAAGAAAAAGAAACAACACTGTCAGAAGTTAATTTGCATGTCAAAGGTCAGTAGTCTTGCTCAAGAAAAGCATATGGCATCCTGATTCCATTTTGACTGCTTGAAATACTTTATTAAATATAAAACAGACAAGTTAACAAATATGGAATTAAAACTTCTCTTTGGATCACTTTTAATCATTTTGATTTACAGGAATGTGTGAGTGTGTGTATGTGTGTGTTTGGTAGGTGTATGTGCAAATATGTTACCTGGGGGTGCAAACTTGATAGAATAATGAGAGGTAGAAATCCTGTTACACTGCACAGACAGCCTCTGCTCCATTGAGCTCTATCAACCTCAGAAACACTGGATATAGCAGTGCTCCTCAACCCGGAACCCTACTTGTCTTTACAGTGTTAAAATTCATATAGAGAATGAGGCAATCCAAGCAAAAAATAACTGCAATGCAACAATTTGAATGGTATACTGAACACAACTATAGTTGCCACTTTGTGGCTTTGATTGAATAGAATGTATGTAATTGACTTTGATATTCATTGTTTGACCATTGTGCATGTGCAGACCCTCTGTATGTCTGATGCTATTTTCTTACTTCTGAGTTTTGCTGAAATGGTCTGTTCTACAAACAAAACTGTTCAAAGTTATCAAAAAAATATAAAATGCAGATCATGAGGAATAAAAAAGTACATTGCTGGGTGGATGATCGATTATCTTACTCAGAGATTTTAACAGGCATATCATTTCCAGTTATCTTTTGCTTTACATCAGTGGTCCCCAACCTTTTTATTACCACGGACCGGTCAAGACTTGGAAATTTTTGCTGCCGCCCGGGGGTAGGGGGCGTGAACCGTCAGATAAGGCGGTGTTGGTGTTCCTGCTAAATCCCGAATATACCCAATTTGGGTTGTCTTCAACTTTTTATCGCAGCCTGTGGGGTTTTCCCTGACTGGGAAGAGAACACAACCTGTTGATTGTGACAGGTAGCCAATCAGAAAGCGCGGTGATTTAAGAACAGAGGGGAATCCCAAACAGCTGACATATCGCTCAACTGAGAATCCGGTGGATATCGGAGATGATATGTAGAAATATTATATTTAAAGGTCATTATTATATATGTTTATGTTTATCCAGTTAAAAATGTTAACTATGAAAAATATATATTCACCTCCAAATCATAGTGCAGCAAATAGAGCGGCTGCTCCCGTCGTCTTTCATCCACCGCCTTTTCTGTTTATTACGTCTTTTATCTCTTAAAATGAGTCCACAAACCATCACTATTGTTTCTACATCGTCATCCGTGTTTGGTTATTTTAAATTCCCGCTATGTTGGGGGTTTTACTGGATTATCCTCTGGAATCAGGATGTTCGTGACTCGTGTTGCTCCTGCATTGGAGACACGAACCGATCGAACCTGTTGGACTTTTATCAGCTCTGTGGTCACAAAGGTTTGGAGAATCGGCCGACAATCCTTAAATCTTGCCGTCTAAACCAGACTTAAGACTCACAAGCTCTGCTCTACTCCTCTCAACCACTGCCCAAACGCTCGCTGACTCTGGTCGCTATGGTAACGTTTACATATCCCTTCAAAATAAGATACAGATGTGCCACAAAAACGAACATTTTACTTTCGTGAAAATCCATCCTCCTGTCTTTTCTCTGGGCCTTTTCCCCTTTGCAAAGAAACTTTCCAAAGACATCTGATCCGTTTCTTCCTCATTTTGCTGCATCTGGGCTCAATGTTGGCGCGCAAGTAACCGAGAGAATCCGGTTAAAGGATTTTCAAAATAAAAGATCCTCCAGACTCAAATAATACATAAAACAGAAATATTTAATTATTTCTTGTGAGGCCCGGTACCAATTGGTCCACGGACCGGTACCAATCTGTGGACCGGGGGTTGGGGACCACTGCTTTAATGTATTGTGGTGCTAAACCATTCAGTGATTTATAAACTAACAACAGTATTTTAAAGTCTATCCTCTGAGCTACAGAGAGCCAGTGTAGGGACTTTAAAACTGGTGTTATGTGCTCCATCTTCCTGGTTTTAGTGAGAACACGAGCATCAGCTTCTGGATCAGCTGCAGTTGTTTGACTGATTAGTCAGACCTGTGAAGACGCTGCTGCAGTAATCAATGCGGCTAAGGTTAAACACCTGAATGAATATGGCCCCTCCACCTTTTTCAAAGTTTGTGCTGGTTTGTGCAGCAAAAATTTTCGTTTGTTCTGCTTTGGCTTTTGAAGATATTAAAAGAAAAGTTTCTAGAGGTCATCAGAGGTCATCTCCCCCCCACACACACAAACCAGCACAAACGTAGCCAAGTTGATTAACACCCATTTTGTCTGATTTGAAAAAGGTGGGGGGGGCTTGTTGACCTTGGATGACCTCTAGAAACATTTCTTTATAACTTTAAAATGATAGCAGCACGAACAAATTTTTTTGCTGCACAAACCAGCACAAACGTAGCACAAACGTTTGACACCAATTTTGTCTGATTTGAAGAAGGTTGGGGGGCCAACTTCACTCAGGTAAGATAAATGCATGGACGAGTTTCTCTAGATTGTGCTGAGACATCAGTCCTCTAATCCTGGAGATGTTCTTCAGGTGATAGAAGGCCGACTTTGTGACTGTCTTAATGTGGCTCTGAAGGTTCAGGTCAGAGTCGCCCGATTGCTGGTTTTTAGTCGTAATAACTGAAGCTGCTCATTGACTCTAGTTCGCTCCTCTTTAGGTCCAATGATAATAACTTCAGTTTTATTTCTGTTCAGCTGGAGAAAGTTTTGGCACATCCACACATTTATCTGTTCTAAGCATCTATTCAGTGATTGGATGGGTTCAGAGTCACCTGGTGACATCATGATGTAGAGCTGAGTATCATCCGCGTAGTTATGGTAGCTAATCCTATTTCCTGCTATAACCTGAGCCAGTGGGAGCATATACATATTGAAAAGAAGGGGTCCTAGGATCGAACCTTGTATCAGGAATGATGGTGTTTGGTGCTGACAGGAACCACAAGGCCTTCTTCGTCTTGTCATAATTAAACCTTTACTCTTCATTTAAAGATATTTCAGGTCAGAACTCACCGGTGTACAAAACTCACACAGAGCGTAGAGGGTACTCAGACAAGGAAACCCAGACTAGACTGCCGTGACAAACCTGTCAAACTTAAATAACTAACCAAACAGGTGAATCAAATTACTAATTAGTGGACAAAGGAAAAACCGGTAGTACTCAAAACTAGACACTTGAAACCTAGAAATCAACCCAAACTAAACGGAGAACACAGAAAAATCCACACAAAAACCCAACATATGACACCTTGGGGTACCCCACATGTGACTTTTGACCTCTTTGATGAGAAGTTATCTATTGAAACAAAGAAATTCCTGTTCTTTATGTAAGATTCAAACCAGTTGAGCACTGGACCGGAGAGTCTGACCCAAGTCTCCACTTGATTCAGTAAAATGTCATGGTCAACTGTGTCAAAAGCTGGAACATGGAAATACATGTGAACAGTCCAAAAAGTAAAAGTAAGAAAACATTTTTGGGAATGTGGAGAGTGCTTGCATATCTGCATTTGTTTTAGACATGAAATGACAATTGTCTTTGAAGATTGGGAAATTGTTAGTCGTGTTCTTAATGTCAATGAGCAATAACTTTGTGCTTTGGTGAGCTGTTTTTTGTATGTCTCTTATGAAGTACCTTAAAATGACTTAGCTGGAAAAAAAGCATATATTTAGAATTTACTTAAATAGAGCACCACATTGTGTCAAAATAGCTCCATTTTAAAAATTAAAATCAAGTTTACACACCTTTGATTCACAACCATCCAAAAGTAATATAAGGTCAAATACTTTCTTGTTCATTGCAAGAAACAGTAAATGAATCCTAAAATGCACAAAGAACTTAGCCGAAATCAATAAAGGTTAGTACATAAACCCAAACATTAATTTAAACTTAGACACAGAGGTATTCTACTTTTAAAAAATACAATAGGGACAATTATGCAAAATTTTGGACTTCTCAGAAAAATGTGAGTGGATGTTCTGGCCAAGCATGTGTAAAATCTAACTATTTTTTTTCCCCCTTAGCAATTCCAACTTGGGTCACAGTCCTCCTGGTTCTGCTGGGTTTACTGGTTTGTGCTGTTTCTGGAGGCCTTTTATATAATTTCCGACATAAATTTCGATCAGGTAAGTCTATTTTATAACCACATCAATGCCTAATATGCTGGGGTTTTTGTAAGTTTAACTTTGAAAGATGGAGAATTACAGACAATGAACTACTAACTGATACAGAAAGGTTTACCATGGTTTCATAGGCGTCGGTTTACAATGCTGACTATGAATATGATATGGGTTAGATCCCTAACATGCTGAGAATTTAATGCTATGGTCAGAAACTGAAACCACATTAACCCCAATATAACTTTATGGGTTAATGAGAATAATGTACAGTTTTATAACGATATTACTGCTGTATTTCATCAACCCATCCCTTCATCTATCTTGTGTTGTGAAAATAACAGATTGAAAAGAAACTATGGCATACTTCCTTTAATCAACATTTTTCAGATTCATGTGGGATTTGGCATCTTGCAAAAATATTCACAGCCCTTTTAACATTTCATATTTTTTTACTTTATAAATGCCAAACTATATACACCTCAGATGTGCACACTCAGAAACTTGGTGTTGCTCATTTTCAATTCATCCACACCATCGATGATCAGTGGACGGTGCTGGGTGGCAGCTCTCTAGTCTAGACCGTGCTGTTGCTAGTCCAAAACATAAATGCTTTGTGGTGTACTCCTTTTGTATTTATAAGCATTAAGGCAGAATAAGGCATTCTGACCTTATTGATTCACAAAAATACAAAGCATCATTTGGTACCCTGTAAGTTTGCGATCCAAAAATCAGACAGGATCCAGAAATTGTAGAGCTCTGAATTTTTCTTTATGCAGTCCTTCAAACTTTACAGTCCAGTTCACAGCATAACATGCATTCTCTCTGATCTAAACCACCTGGCTTTTAAAACGATTGGCTCCTACAAGGACTACTTAAGGGGTGGAGACAACAGTTACATTTCCAGAAAGGAAAAAGTCTCATTTGTACTAAATCAGGGGTGCCCAAACTTTTTGAGAGCAAGATCTACTTTTTCTCTCACCAGCCACCTGAGATCTACCTCATGACACAGACATAAAAATTGCAAATTAAACTCTATTGGCTTATTTTATATGTGAATATGCATCAGTTATAGCAGAAATAATAAAGTGACAGAAAACCTGATGCAGTTTCTTCCTCAGTGAGATTCTGACACTGGGAGGAGGTTACTGGTTTCTCAGTCAGAAGCTGGTTGCAAACCAGCAGGTGTCAGTCAGTCATGGTGGATCGGAAATTTGGTTTGATGACCTCAGTATGAGAAACTAACCAAAGAGCCCAGAAAAGGTAAAGGCAAATCTTCGGAAGTCGGGATATAATTAATTTAATTTCACATAATTATCGCTGTAGAATTAGTTAAAACTTAATGAACTATATTTGTCCTATTTGATGTTTGTTGTGATTGACGTATACTCACATACGAACGAGGTAATTAGTCCAAGTTTGTCGTTTATTGAATGTTCAGAAACTACAGCGGCTGTGATGAGCCACAGCAAAGATAAACAAAGGTACAACAACCCAAACAGGTGATCAACTCTAAACCACTCCTACCTTTTTACTTTCTGTCTCTTTGTCGTTTAAGCCACCCGTTGCCGTGGCAACCGCCTGCGCCTCGCAAGCCGACCAGAGATTATGTTAAAAACACAACATTCAGTCTGTTATGATATCAGGTTTCCAGGCTTGATATTTATTTCTCGACTATTAATAAGCCTCTCATGAACACAGCGGTGGTTGAGTAGCTAATTTAAACTCCTGCTCTGCTCTCAGTCGGTCTTTGAGTCGCCTTTTTTTTCTTTCTTTTTTTTTTTTTTTTGTTAATGGGACCGAAATGCACTGAATTTGCGCAACACCTTGTTCAAACAATAATTACTGAGATTATTAATTTTAACACGTTTCGTTGAGTTTTGTATAATTATTCTTTTTTAATGAAGCTACAAACGTTTAGAATCTTAGTGAATATTTTTGATAAGCCCGTCAGAAGAGGAAGTGCTGCTCTCAGCGTCGTGGCGGCGTTCAGATTGTCACCTGCCGAGATCAACTTAAAACCTTCGATCGCGATCGACGTATTGGGGCACACCTGTACTAAATTATATTCTTAGAAAAATATTTACACAATTACAACTAACAACTTCAAAACTAAAACAAAATCAATCTGGGCCCAACAAAATCCAAAAACATCTCCCCTCCCTCTCAAACAATGGGTTTTCCCAGTGGAGCTGATTGAAAACACCAGGGGCCTCATGCATAAAAGACTGCACAGTTTTCACACTAAAACTTGGGAGTACGGAAAAATTTTGAAAAGTGCAGCGCACTAAAAATATCGGATGCATAAAGCCATGTGCATGCACATGACTGGGCACCTTTCCTTTATAAAACCTAATTTACGGGAAATAGAGCGCAGCTGCTGGTCCACTCTGTCGTCACCCACAAATACATAGGTAAATTTGTATAAATACCCCGAAGTCTGCCGCCACATGGGACAATGACCATGGCAACATCCTTGTTTGAAGCAGTATAAGTCTTTATAATAATAATAGTTATATATTTTATTTAAAATGTGCTTTGAGGACTATGGAAGCCCATTTCTGCCATGAAAGAAAAAATAAAAGACCAACAGAAAGTCATAATTTCGACTTTCAAAGTCATGACTTAAAAACAGTTTTTTAGCTCATCTTAACTCCACAGTGTTTCTACTTTTTGCTATTTATTTTTCTCTGGAGTATTTAAAAGACCTGCAATGTCTCAGTAGGCACTCTCTTTCTAGTGTTTATGTTTTTTTTTTCTGTTAAAGTACTCCAAAGTTAAAGTTAAAAACATAAATTTGAGATGGAAGTAAAATGTATTTTCTCAATATGTGGGGTTTAATAAATTTAAAGATTTTGTATTGTTACTAAAAATTTTTTTTCTTTTAATAATTTTACTTGAGGCTGCAAATGCTGGTTTATTCCACAATTAAAAATAAAATATGGCCACCGTGCTTGTAAACAAGTTTAAAATTTAAATGTTCAGTGGATGAACATGTTGCTACTCTGTTTGAATGTAGTTCTGGAAGAAATGGAGTTTAGTGTTTTATTTACCCTTATTCCTGAAAACTTTTGTTTACTCAGCATTTTATTTATATTGCTGTTATAAGTACCCATAACCTTAAAATATTTCCAATAACAGATTGGTACCATTGCAGTAGCTCAATATCAGATTTAACCAGAAAACAACTGAAAAAGAACACTTTTTCTTTCTTTTTTTTACACCTTGAAGCATTGTCATTATCTTAAAGAATTATTTTTAAAAACTCAAAGGCTTCTGTAATGGCTATGTAGAGACTTTAATTTTGAAGTCTCTACGTTTTCCAGTTTATATGTATGATTTATTTGGGTGGGGGAAGCTTTAAATCGGCATTGGGTTGCACACCTGAAAAATAATGAGGTTTCTACAGTTCTCAATTCCTTTATTTTCTGTTGAAGAATCAGCATAATGTTCAAACTGTAATATTGATAATAAAGAGAAAATATCAAAACCAAAAATCATCTGACCATACTAGTGCAATGTATCAATATATTTTTCTAATGTCAGACTTATTTTTATCAGCTCAGCATGCATTGATCTTATGTTAGTGTCTCTTCTTGCTTGGTTACAGAGCTTGTGAATGCCTTTGACCCATCTTTATACTGGTGCAACAATATGGAGAGCCATTTCAGCCAAAATAAAATAAATAAATAAATAATTTAACCATTTTTTATGTTCCCATTTTCATTTGTCAATTTTAATTTTTCCCATTTTTGTTTACCCCATTTTCCATTTATCCCTTTATCCATTTACCCATTTTTTATTAATTTTTTCATTTAACCACTTTTCAATTTCCCTTTTTCATTAACCCAATTTTTTATTTATTTTTCATATGATCAATTTTTCCATTTCCCATTTTCATTTATCTGTTTTTCATTTATCTATTTTTCATTTGTCCATTTTTCATTTATCTCTATCTATTTACCCATTTTTCATTAATCTATTTTTTTTACTTAACCACTTTTCAATTTCCCTTTTCATGAACCCAATTTTCTATTTTCCAGTTTCATTAATCAATTTTTTATTTACCCTTTTTTAATCTAGTTTTCATTTAACATTTGTTTGAAAAAAAAACATCATTTTCCCATTTTCCAATTTCCCTTATTCATTTAGTATTTCCTTATTTTCTTATTTATCACATTCTATTTTCCCCTCAAAACTCGGAAAAAGGGGGAAAAGAATAAATGCAAATGAGGAGAGGCACGTTATCAGGCTACAACTTCCCCAATGGACCTTACCACAGGGGCCGCGTTTTATTGGCTAATGCCCATTTCACGTCACAGCGCAGCTACCACGTGCTTGACCATCTCACAAACACAAGCTACAGTAGTAACCACATGCTAATGTACATTGTGAACTAGCATACCGTCAGAAAGTTTTTGCGTCAGGAATCGAAACAGAATGGTTCTCCACTGTCAATGGGGAATCTGTACAGGCGATCCTGATCGTATTTGTTGAACTAAAATTCACAGATTTCCAAAATCTGAAACGGGATGCCTTGCTTGGATCAAAGCTTGTGCACGACCGCATTTGCAGCTGAACCATTGTAGGATCAATAAGATATATTGTAATAATTTTGAAGGTGTTAAGGAGGCCTATAATGTGTGAACAATGACCCCCATGTCTGAAAAAAAGAAAGTCAATAATAAACACATCCATTATGAAAACCTTTTAGCCAAGTACAGCATAAAGGCAGTACCGATACAACTTCTACACCTTGAAGCCTGTCTGTTCACAGTCTTACTTAGATGAACAGATCAATATGCAATGTGTACCGTATCTGACATACATTAAAGATTTTATTTTACCTGAAAAGGTTTTTTACTAAGCTGTAATCGTGTTAGCCACGCTAGCACCGAATACCGAGTATCAAGCCTAGGCACACTCAAACATTTGTCAACAATAGAAATCACTGATTCCAAAAGTAACCCTCAAAACCATGAATGCCCGACTTACCCAGCCTTGCAAGAACAACAGGCATCAGTGATATCTTGTCCACAGTATATTTATGCTGAGGGTGTGAGGATCTGCTGTTTTCCACATCGACCGGTAGCTTTTCGCTGCGACGCGCACAATGTTGGAAGTATCGCGTGGCTCAAACACCTTGAAGTCGTCCAAAAAAGATGACATGAACTTGTTGGTTCCCCCTGTCCATTGTCGTGGCTGATATTTTTTGAAAATCCGGCAGAAATGCTACACTAATCGACTCAGAAATACTCTGCAGAGAGTCAGTCGAAATGAAAGACGCCATGTTTACATAGAAGCTAAACTACGCAAGGCTTTGTTTGTGAGACATGCAGCCAGTGGGATTTTCGAGGGCGTTTCTGGGTGGAGCTTGGTAAGGTCCATTGGTTGGTTAGCGTCACACCATACTTTGCTTCAAGAAAGATGGCGACCTACTAATGGCAGTGTTGTGTTCAAGACCACCTAACCCGAGACCAAGACAAGACCAAGACCAGAGTGTATCGAGACCGAGACAAGACCAAGAC
The DNA here is from genome assembly GCF_000485575.1 of Poecilia formosa. Classification (NCBI taxonomy): domain Eukaryota; kingdom Metazoa; phylum Chordata; class Actinopteri; order Cyprinodontiformes; family Poeciliidae; genus Poecilia; species Poecilia formosa. Next base: position 56,630 of record NW_006800619.1, on the reverse strand, counting down.
TTTTGGGGTCCGAGACCGAGTCAAGACCAAGACTAGCGGCCTGTGCTACATGACACAATATGATCAAAATTGCTTCTCAAAATAATCTGAAAGATCCATATTCCCATAAAACACCTAGATATTAAATACTTAATACATTTTACCAATATTAAATATTCCATTTCTGTGCTAAAATGTGTGATGGTCTCGTGCCATCCCAAAAAACATAACACCGTGGGCATTTGCCCATATTGCTCATATAAGAAACCACCACTGTGTTGCACCATTAAACATAGCAATTGAGGCAATGCCCTGACGGTAAATAATGCTCAACTATGAACACTGACCAAGGAGCAACAAGCAAGAAGTAACCAAGCAGAAGGCGCTCATTGTGACTGTTTTCTCTCTCTATCCCAGTACATGAAGCCAGGTAGTCTGACATCATGGCAGTCTGACACTTTGAACAAAAACAATCAAAGAGCAATGTGCATGCTCTACGTGCTCTTTCAATCTTGTGTTTTAGTTATTTGTTAATTTAAATATCAACGTACATAATTAAATAAAATAATGATGCAGTGTACACAGAGCATTACAAGAACAAAGAACGGGTGTTCTGTCAGGTCAGATCGTCATACGCTTAACATGAACTCACGGTGTTCTGTCAGATCAGCATGCGTTGTCAGATAGTCGTACGCTTAGCTCAGACATGCATACGCTGTCATTATCATATGATTTTATTTAATCAGCAACATAGAATCATGACGTAGATCATTATTAACAGTTATTAACATTTGTATGGCATCCAGCTGCAGCCAGACCTGCTTTAAATACACTTTGAAACCATGACAATGCATGTATATCTAGTTATCATATTATGTCATATTATAAACAATTTAATGACTTATTTTCGTCATAAATTGTTGCGTACGCTGAACTGACAACTCCACTGACGGTCGGACTTAATGCGCATGCGCTGGCATGGTACTCACTGCATGTATGCTATTCTGACAGCGTATGGCTATCTGATAGAACACCGGCTCTCAGTGAGTGACACTCCAGTCTTACCTAATAAGTAAAGAGCCGTGGAGAAGAATCGACTGTTTTTGAATGTCACCTCACTATATTGCAGACTTTTGGACATAGCGTTGTAACATATATGTGACAAGACGGAGTCTACACCTCCGCACAATAATTCAGCGCAGTGAGTGATAACATTTTTCATCACAATGCGTGTCTCTGTACACAGCTAGCTGTACAGTGTACAGCTAGCTTTGCTAACATCACGTTAACGGAGCTTACCTTCTTTGAGCTACTTTTCTAAG
>NW_006800619.1:43180-54274 GCF_000485575.1 Poecilia formosa | reverse complement strand
CGACTGGGAACCAGGCTTCCTGGCAACAACGCGCGGCCGCGAGCAATGATAGCATGAATTCACTACTTCCATGTGAAGGAGACGATTCTATGACTGGCCCGTCAGCAGTTCCCCCTCCGTCACAAGGATAAGCCGATCTACATCTTCCTTGACTACCCGGCGGAGGTGATGAGGCACCGGCAGGCTTTCGACAGTGTAAAGAAGCGGCTGCAGGATGCTGGAGCGAGGTGCGGTGTGCTTTATCCAGCATGTTTACGTGTCACCATCGGCTCTACGGATAAGACGTTCTCCTCTCTGCGGGATGCAGAGGTCTTTGCAGAAACTTTACAGAGTCACTGAGCATCTGGAAGTTGGAGACACTGTGGTATGTGCTTCTTGCTTAGGGTCACTGGGGACCGGAATTACTTTGATAACAGCTTGATGTTTGTACCTTAATCTAAGTTTATAAAATTTGAGTGGGTGAGGGAGCCATAAAAGATATCTTTTATCTCTATAAAAGATATGCCCAGAAGATTGCTCCTCTCCTCCAGAGGATGTTCGTTCACTTTCTTGACTCAGGAAAATTTCCCCCCACTATGTATGAAGCTAATATCACATTACTACATCCTCCTGAGAACTGGCCCATAGACTTATGTCTATTATAATGGACATTTTGTTGAAGCTTATTTTTTGTTCATACTATGAGTTACCCTTTCTAGCCCTACAGTACTCTTTAGAGGACATCATGGGCTTTCCAGGGATGTGTCATGTGATAGGTTTGCATACCGGGAAGTCCCTTTTTTTCCTGAATCAAAATGGCCTACCTGCCAGAAACCATATTTTACGGAAAGAGGGTAGACGAGTCAAATATTTTTTTTTTTTTTTTTTTTTTCTTGTTTTTTTTTTTTTTTTTTTTTATTTAATTCCCATTAATACTATTTTGACCAGTAAAAACAATTTAATAAATTCTGTTTAGAAATAACAGACATTTTCTGAATGTCAATTATAATGGACATCAGGACTATTTTAGTGTATTTAATGACTCCACATTGTTGTAGGAGAAAGAAGTGAAACAGGATTCTCCACAAGATGATAGAGGGCGATTCAGATCTGGAGTTGTCAGATGAAGATGAGGATAATAAATATCAGCCTCTGTTGGGAACTTCATCAGATCCAGGACAATCTGATGAAGAGACAGACTCATGGTGCGTTCTCACCAAACGCGTTACGCATGTCAAAAACGCACTTGACACTTTAAATTTGACACGTGTGCACTTTTGGTGCATTCATACTAAAAGGGTTTTGAGCATCAGGTGCATCTGGTTTACATTCACTGTCTATGTGGAACGTCATAAAAACTGGCCCAATGGTTCAAATCGCACTGCGCTAGACGTTCGAAACTCTCCTCCATGGCCCTCAACATGCCTCCACATAGACTTTGAATGTTTACCAGATGGGCCTGACATTCAAAACACATTTGGTGTGAACGCACCATCAGAGCCAGAGAGAGAGCAGGAAAGTTGCTCTGCTAGGTGGACCAGAATTAATTTGTATGTTTGTCTAGGGCCAGGCATCTGTGATGGGAATGTCCATTTCTTGGTTCTGGTCGACATTCGATGAAAGCTCAACATTTGGCCATAAAGATCCAAATGTTGGAACTCTATGACCAACATTTGGTCCTAAAGATCATGGACACAAGTTTATTTCTTTGTTTGACCATCGACTGCAAATATTGTTTAGATCTTTCCCATAAATGATGGAGGCCATCAGCACAGGTTCATTGTCAAACCACTTTGTGACAGTCAGCTAAGATGCTCCTATCTGTTCACAGTGGCCCATCTTCTGGTAATTGGTGTGGCTTTGGTATTCTTTGGTTCATCTTATTGGTTCCAGTTGCTGGAAGACCCTTTGAGAAGTTTTCAGAACTTATTCCTCATCATTTTCCTGCTAATAACTGGTGCTTTTGATTTTTTAGTCCAGAAGATTTTGACTCTGGGAAAGCCACGATAGTCCATGTGTGCTGATATTCAGAAGAAAGTCCTTGTTCATGTATTTTATATTTCTATCATGTTCAAAATAAATAAAAAGTAAACAATTAATTAAGTAAAAATAAATAAAGTCTTCATTTTTTGGGCAATAGTGTTTAGTGACATCCCTGCAGTTTGCAGCCATTTTTGTTTTTTATTTCAACTAACAAGCAATAGACTGCAACCAGAAATGGATATTTTCTGATTATTAAATGTATTTTTCAAATTTGACCTCTTGTTGGGTAAATGTGGTTCATTAAACAATTATCTGTACATTTTTTCATTTTTTAAAGTTCTGTCATAATTTAGACTGAAATAGTCCCGACGTCCACTACAATGGACATGCTGTAAAATTTTAATAAAAAAAATTAAAAAAAAAATTTAAAATGCTAAGGTGTTCATTTTGGCCCAAATAGGTAGGAAATCACAAAAAAACTGAAATTGGAAGACACTTTTTTTTTTTCGGTTCTCAGGAGGACATAAAGAAGGCAGGGAGGAGACAGAGCTCTCATCATATCGTCCTATTTCATTGGTGAATTCTGACATTAAAATATTCGCTAAAGTACTGGCAAATAGGCTAAATAAACATATCTCTTCTATTGTTCATCCGGACCAAACGGGCTTCGTCCCTAAAAGGTTTTCATTTTTTAATATCAGACGGTTAATGATCATTATGTATCATAAATTTGACAGTAAGTTTAAGGGAGCTGTTCTTTGCCTGGATGCTGAAAAGGCATTTGACCAACTGGAGTGGCCTTACATTCTGACTGTACTTGAGGAATTTGGGTTTGGTAGTAAATTTGTGTCGTGGATTAAAACAATGTATGCGCAACCATCTGCCTCTGTCCTCACAAACCAGGACAAGTCAGAGCCCTTTCTACTGCATCGGGGAACCCGTCAGGGCTGCCCCCTTAGTCCTCTGCTTTTTGTGGTTGCTATGGAACCCCTTGCCATTAGTATTAGAAAACACTCTCTAATCAAACCAATTCAATTGGGAAACATTGACCATCACATTTCATTGTATGCCGACGATGTTGTTGTTTTTGTATCACATCCTGAGCAGTCAGTGCCAATTCTCCTAGACCTTATTCAGTCATTTGGTGAGATTTCAGGTTATACTATTAACTGGCAGAAGAGTGAATTTATGTCATTAGGTGCAAGACTTACGTCTGAATTCTTAGATAACCTTTTATTTAAGATAACTGACAAACTGAAATATCTTGGAGTTATTCTGCCTAAAGACCCCAAACAAATTTTCAAATTGAACTTTTTAGAAAAAGTGGATAATCTTAGGAAAGATGTTGATAAATGGAGAACACTCCCACTCTCAATGATGGGCCGCATTAATGCCATTAAGATGGTGTCCTTGCCTAAATTTTTATAGCTTTTTCACGGTCTGCCTATTTTTTTTTAACAAAGGCCTTTTTTAAATCATTGGACTCAATAATTTTGCCTTTTGTCTGGGGCTTTAAAGCTCATAGAATATCAAAAACTCATTTACATAAACCAAGAGAGATNGGTATACTGGCAGGAAGGTGATGCTCAAGAACTTCCTGCAAACTCTCCCCCTTGGGTGGCTATTGAAAGAACTAGTGTTATAAACAGTTCTCTTTCAGCACTTCTTTTCTCGGCACCAATATCTCCTACAAATAGTGGAATAAATAATTTGATTGTTTTAAATTGTTTGAAAATATGGAAACAAATTAAGGTATACTGTAACCTACCAGAGACCTCAGTTCATGCCCCAATTTACCGTAACCATGCTTTTCCCCCATCGCTATCGGATATATCATTTAAAAATTGGAGACTAAAAGACCTAATTACGCTGAAAAATTTGTATATTAACAAAAAGTTTGCGTCATTTGCAATGTTGAAGAGCTGTTTTCTCTTCCGGATGCAGATTTTTTTAGATATCTGCAAATTAGAAATTTTGTTCGAATTAACATCCCAAATTTTTTATCTCTGTTCCAGAAGAAAATAAGATATGTAAAATGCTGTTGGGCTCTCCAGAATAAAAAAAATAATAATAATTTCAAGCTTTGTTGACATCTTTGCAGAGCAAATCAATTTCACCACAAACTCCTTGAGGGTTGCGTGGGAGGAGGAGCTGGGTTTGCAGATTGGGAGTGAAGTCTGGGAAGAGGGTCTTGGGAGGATCCGGTCATGTTCTATCAATGTAAGACATCAGTTAATTCAGTTCAAGGTGTTTCATAGACTTCACTATTCTAAAATGAAATTGCACAGAATATTCCCCTCAATATCTTCAAAATGTGATAAATGTAAGTCCGCTGGAGGCTCCCTGGCACATCTGTTCTGGTCATGCCCCAAACTCTTCCAATATTGGTGTGACATTTTTAACTTGTTTTCCGAAGTGTATGGATGCACATTGGTTTCAGATGCCCAGATTGCATTGTTTGGATATTCTCCGTCACTTAGGAGCCGCAGCATTTCTATGCAGACGACTGTGATGTATGGAATGGTAACAGCTAAGAAAGTAATATTAAGATTGTGGAAAACTGACAAGACTCCTCAGTTTAAAATGTGGTTAAGTGATTTCACTGAGATTCTTCATTTGGAGAAACTGCGGTATGATGTTTTGGGCTCCACTAATAAGTTCTGTAGTATCTGGCAGCCGTTTTTGGACCATCTTTCTCAGTCTATGAGTGACCCCCATGCTCGTTCAGTCTTAGTATGCCACCTGTGCCTTTATAGGCAGGTTGTACCATCCTAAAGTGTAAATGGTAACCAGTGCACTCTATCCAGTTATTTAGATAATTGCCCTGACTTGTTCTTATTTTATTTTATTTTACTTTTAGTTATTGTATGTTTTTATTTGTACTGTTGTTTTGGTAAGAGTATATTTTTCTTATACAGTAATTTGTTAATTATGTATATGCTTCATACTCTTGTGTATGATTTATGTATGTTGTATTTTGAAAACTCAATAAATATATATATTTAAAAAAAAGAAAAAAAGAAAATAATGTTATTACTCCTGACTTTATTTTTCGTGTGGCCGCTCAGACAGAAAATGTTTCAGCTGGTGGCTCTCATGGACTCAGAGTTTCACCGTCTGGAGTTTTTATAGTTTGGACGAAGCGGCCGCTGAAGTTGGCTTACGATTGAAGGTTCGGGACATAGACATAAATACATAGATGCCTCATGGAGCGGGTCGGCCCGTTGCTGCGATACGTAACAGGGTCCGCCATATTGAATGTGGAATATGTGCCAGTAAGCTAATACAAGTAAATGGACCGAACTTCACAAAGTGCCGTTCTACAATTTGAAATTTGAAATTTATTTCGAACATGATACAAATATAAAAAGTAATACAGTACACAATAACAAAAATGAATAAAAAAGAAGACAAATACAAAGTATTGTAAATTAATACTTGTCATTGACACATTTTCTCTCACACATTAATATATTTGGTAATCAAAGACATTACTAAAGAGAGCGTTTCTAACTTTTGATGTGATTATTTAATTGTTTTGGGGCATTTCTGAATAAAGAGCACAATGTTTTATTTGATAGAAATGATTATTTGATCAATGATTTATTTGATAGAAATGAGGTTGTGGGGAGAACCCCGCAACCTCCTCCCATGGAGGGTTCAGTTGACTCTCCACCCAATGAAACACAGGCTGGATGTCAGGATCCTGTTACTGTTGATGCCTCCAGCTGTCTGTGCCAACCGCCTGCAGCTCCCTGCAGATTACTGCGTCACCCTGGCATGATCTTGGCTGGCTGCGTTGCAGCTGTTCCTCCTCCAGCCTTTCTCTCCGGTCACAGTAACTGCATCCCCCTGGTGCACAACGGCGACGGGAGAGGGCATCTGCATTAGCATGCTTAGCTCCAGCCCGATGGACAACTGAGAAGTTGAAGGACTGCAACTCTTCCAGCCACTGGGCCACTTGACCCTCAAGTTCTTTAAAAGACACCAGGCATTGGAGAGAGGAGTGGCCTGTCCTTATAGTGAAAGGCAGGCCACACAGGTAGTACTTAAAATGGCGCAGAGAAAGTACCATCGCCAGCAGCTCCCGCCTTGTCACACAGTAGCGCTTCTCTGCTTTGTTAAAGGCCCTGCTGAAATACCCTACCACTCTCTCTCCCTCCTCGCCTAACTGGGAAAGGACCCCCCCGACGCCTACATTACTTGCATCCGTGTCAGGGATGAAGGGGAGAGAGGGATCAGCAGGAGCAAGAACTGGAGCCTCAGTCAGAGTTTGCCGCAGACAGTCAAATGCTCCCTGGCACTGTTCAGTCCACACGTAGTCTCGGTTCTTCTGGAGAAGTTGGAACAGGGGAGCCGCAATACTTGCAAAGCCCCGCACGAACCTCGGGTAATAAGAAGCCAGCCCCAGGAAACTTTTAAGATCTCTCTGAGTTGTGGGGATTGGCCACTCTGCCACCATCTTTACTTTGCCCTCCATTGTGCTGATTCCCTCCCTTCCAACCTGATGGTCCAGAAATGTCACTTCTTGTTGCATGAAATGACATTTATCTGGGTGGAATCTCAGGCCTGCTGCTCTAATTCTCTCCAACACCCAACGGAGTGAGCCCAGAGCCGCTGCAAAAGAGGTGCCATGAACCAGTATGTCATCCAGATACACCAGGCACTCTTGGCGAGGGATGTCAGCTAGCACCCGGTCCATCAGCCTGGAGAAGGTGGCAGGTGCATTGCACAGCCCAAATGAGAGCACTTTAAACTGCCAAAGTCCCCATCCTGTGCAAAAAACAGTCTTTGGTCTGGCACTTGTTGATAAGGGGACCTGGTAATAACCGCTCCGAAGGTCCAGAGACGAGAACCAGTTGGAGCCGGACACCAGGTCCAGTGACTCATCGACCCTAGGCAGTGGGTGTGAGTCTGAGTCTTTCTCTGTCACCCCATTCAGCGGCCTGTAATCAGCACACAGGCGCCACTCTCCATTCTTTTTGGGCACCATGACAACAGCAGCCGCCCACGGGCTGTCCGAAGGTTCGATAATGCCAGCTTGCAACATGCCCAACACTGCCTTGTCACAAGCTCCTGATGGGCCAGGGGGAGCTGGCGGGGCTGACATTTTATCAGGGGAGCATCTCCCGTCAGAACGTCATGTTCCACCAACTGAGTCCGACCCACCTGGTCTTCCCTCAGAGCAAAGCTGTCCTTAAAGTCCATGAGCAGCTGCCACAGTTGTTCTTGCTGCTGGGTTGTCCAAACCCCTGCAGTTCTCTGCCCAGATCTTCCGCACCATGGTTATTGATGCATGTTCTGTCTCATGAGGCACCCACCCTGGGAGTACAGGGTTTGTAGGTGTGAGGGCTGTTGCGGCAGCAATCTGGTTGGTCTGAGGTGAGATGTGTTGAACAGCTGCAATCTGAGGCTCCATCAAAGCTAGATCAGAAACTGTGGGCATCAGCGGAATGACAGGGCCTTCCTTAAAACTCCATGTCCCTACTCCTAAGTCCAACTGGCACCCCGCAGCCCTTAAAAAATCCAACCCCAATATGCACATGTCCTGCACCTCTGCTACCCACACAGGATGGGTGATAGATCGGCCACCTACATTAACAGTCATTGTCCCCCTCCCCTTCATAGGTGCCATGTCCCCTGTGACTGTGCGCAGCTGCACTGTAGTGGGCTGAATCTGAGTCCAGTCTGGCACCACATCAGGCCTCACTAGTGTTACTGTGGAAACAGTGTCAATTAGGGCAGTGCAGGGAATCCCTTCCACTGTGACTGGGACATAACAAAAATCCCCAACACACGTGCGGCCAACCACCGCAACCATGGTCGCTTGGGCTTGGCTCGAATCCATTTCTGGGGAAGTCTGGGCCAGGGCCCCATGTCGGTGCTGTCGGGCCCCACCTGCTGGTGATGAAGGTGTGGAGGCTACGGTGAGGGTCTGCGACACCTCCCCCATACAGACCCCACATTGTTTCCCTGCTTCTTGGCTGCCTTAGGACAATGTCTGAGGAGATGCCCTGGTTGGCCACAGCCCAAACAAAGGACAGGGGCTCCAGAGGAGTCCTGCGCCGACTGCAGTGACACCGCTCGAACCATTTCCACCAACTCTGAGACCCAAGCAGGTTTCTCCTGGTTCACCTCTGCCCTCTCCGCAGATCTGCATGCTGGTAGTTGTCCTCTCTGGTCATCTCCAAACAAGCACTCCCCCTCCCCTGCTAAATCCAAAGCATCCTATAGGGATTGGGGGTGCATCAGCTGGACCTGCACACGCAGCTCCGGAGGTGACAGAGCTCTGATGAATTGATCTTTCGCCAATTCATTCTGTACACCTGAAGGCATGTGTACATACGCTCTCCGTGTGAGGCTCTCAATGTCATTAGCCAAAACACACAAGGGTTCATCCGGAAACCTGCTCCTGCTGCTTAGTTTATTTTTAAAGATGTCTGGCTGTTCACATTGTCCAAACCGCCTCTTTAGTGCTCCGACTAAGGCATCATAGTCTTTTCTGTCCTTGGAACCGAGCAGCAACAGGCAGTCCAATGCATCGTCTTGTAGGCAGAGAGCTAGCTGCAGGGCTTTATGCTCCACTGTCTATCTTCCAGCCTGTGCCAGCAGCTCAAACTGTGCATGGAACGCCTCCCAGCTTGACCTACCGGAGTACTTGGGCGTCTTCAACGGGACAGCGATATTATGACCGCCGCCATCGTTGTAACAGTCATGGCCGCCGCCATACGCGTTGACAAGATCTTTTCGCGCTCCCTGGGACAATGGCGTCGACGGCCCCGCCTTCCCGCTGGCGCCGAAACCTGCCTCGGTAGCCATCCTTGCCGCGGAGCCACGCAGAGAAGCCCTCACCCAAGCCATTTTATGAAGCTCCGCACTCCACGCCTCACTGTCCTCCTCTCTTTCCGATTTAACTCTCACGTGAGGAGGGGTTCCGTCCATGACGCTATTGTAGCCGGCGGAGACAACGTGCTAACAGCACTCACTCGGCTCCGTTGGTGATGTTTACGTCTGATACCAATGTAATGACACCAGCACACGACAGATAGTAGTCCCACCAAACGGGTTTATTAGTCGTTAGAAACGAGCTGCTATTTCTGAGGCACAGCCCACACCTCCAACAAAACTGAAGCGCATTTTAAATGAACTTTTAATGCAACTTTCAGAGCAACTTTGCATTAGAAGTGTCATTTTCCGAATGACACTTCATGACAACTGTCATAAACATTCATAAAGACTTCTTCATGTTCATGACAGGTGTTATGTCATGTTTATAACAGTGTCATGTCAGTCTTATGCACACCCCTTCAAATAAAGTGCTACAGTACTTTTTTGGAAAAGTCGAAATTATGACTTTCAATCTCATAAGTCGAAATTATGCCTTCCTTTTGGTCTTTATTTTTTTCTTTCATGGCGGAAATGAGCTTCCATAAGTATCACATTTATTACGGTTGAAAAAGAAAAAAGTTGCCAAGTTTATATTTAACTGAACTGATTACGGTAGTTTCCGAATGGTAACTAACAGTTAAAGTGCTGATCCTTCGTGTCTGCTACTAGCATGTGCTAAATGAAAATGGACACTTTCTTCTTCTTTAGATTTGCGTGCTAACAAAAATAAATATCCAAATCAACTAATAAATGTTTTTATTGAAACTAAAGTGTTGTTGTGTTTGAATGAAACACAATAAATTGTGCATAAAGATAGTTACCGACAGAGATGTGTGACCATGGATTTTGCCATCACAAATGACATGACAATATTGATTATTAACCTCTCTGTCCAAATATCTGACTTTATACAGTGTACACTTACCAGTTGATGGGTCATGAGATGTGCCTTCAGTCCATTTCAGAATACTGGTTAATCGTTTGATGAGCAGATCCTTCACACTTTTATTCATTTCGGACAAAATCAGGACTCACATGGGAGCAATTTACCAATTCAGGATAGGTTTAAAAATCTAATGGAAATGTATGGAAATATGCTTGATATATTATGACAACTTCAAACATTTTGCATATTAAGACTAATACAATGAATTATGCTTAAATTTGGTGGAGGTTAAGATTGTTAAACGGAGACCCGTATTGGTTAACATGACATAAGCAATTGAAATGTATAGGAAAAAACAGATAATTGTACATAATAACTTGCACAATGTACAAAAGTGTTTGCAATTTGTTGAAGAAAATAGGAAACTGCTTTTTTGATGTCCACAAGTGATTTAAAGATTGAACAAGTAGCTTTGAGAATTTTAATTCTTTTCTGAGAAATGTACCAAAGCGATTGTGAAAAGCTGTAATAGACAATAAAGTATCTGTCCCCAGAATGCAATTATACATAGAAAGGTAATATATTTTGGAAATTTCAGTGAGAGGTTTGTTGTTAAGCAATTAGTTTGTTGTTAAGCAATGAGATATAACTAAACTGAACTGAACAAAGTTTTTAATTTCTTATATATTTTCTTTATACAAAATATATAAGAGGATTGTTCTTGATATGTATGTCTAAAATCTCACTTCATGTTTTTTTCATTGAAATTCCAGCTCGGGCCAGAATTCTCCTGAGTGTGCTGGCTCTGCTGTTTCTTCTCATTGTGTCTGTGGGCCTTTTATTTCATTTCCAACATAAGTTTAAGTCAGGTAAGTCTTACGTTTTACAATAGTATTATTTTTAATGCCTTGACATCCTTATTGAGTGCCCTGAATTCAAGAACTCTGTTGAAATTATGTTTTCACACACCCAATCACACAGATAGATGAGCAAATGATATCCTTTTACTGTCTTTTGTTAGCCAAAGATGATGTCAGTCCATACTTGCTCACAAGGACTTCCATGGATAGATCAGAACAATAGCTTTTATGGAAGTAAATATGTGCCATCAGAATTTGAATAAAAAATGCATCCGAATTCAATTTTTTAAAAAAATTCAGTGTCATTATTTGTACATGTTTGCAATTTTCATATGTTAAAAAAAATCACATTCCTATTTCAAAGATAAAATTTTCAATATATATTTTTTCAGTGTTAAAAAAAATTCAGCATATAAAAAAATTCAACTTTTAAAAATTCAAATGCAATATTTTCAGTGTCCTAAAAATTCAACTTGCTCAAATTCTATGGAGTTAGAT
>NW_006800619.1:39738-41175 GCF_000485575.1 Poecilia formosa | reverse complement strand
AAAATATTGCATTTGAATTTTTAAAAGTTGAATTTTTTTATATGCTGAATTTTTTTTAACACTGAAAAAATATATATTGAAAATTTTATCTTTGAAATAGGAATGTGAATTTTTTTAACATATGAAAATTGCAAACATGTACAAATAATGACACTGAATTTTTTTTTAATTGAATTCGGATGCATTTTTTATTCAAATTCTGATGTCACATATTTACTTCCATAAGCTTTTCTTATTTTTTAATTGGGTTTCATACATCTTCTAGAAAACATTTAAACTTATGTATATTATGGACTTCTGGAAAATACTGCCCAACAATATTCTATCCCTATTTAACGATTACCAACTTAAAGTTATGTCCAAGCTGTGCATAAATCACACAGGGAGATAACAAATAAACGTTTCTTAATAGCATCGTAAATTTTTGCATAAAATTAAAACAGTAAATAAATTTTATTAAATTAATATAGCATAAAAATTTGTAGTCAATCAATTAAAACGTTTAATCAGATTGGTCATATGATTAATCACTATGCTTAACTGTGTGAGCTTGAAATGTAAATTTTCAGAAAATGTTTTGTCTTAAACCAAATTGTCTGAAGAGTCTCAGTTTTCCAGTTTTCTTATACACAGAAATGTTTGAAAGATGTAATTTTACAGTGTTATTTGTGACTATAAATTAATGAATTATCCTTCAATGGAAAGATAATTCATCATTGTAATAAGAAGGCTACCAGTTAACTTTGGGTCATTTGTCACTTCCCGTGTCTTAAACCCATAATGCACTGCTGTGAATCAGATAATCCTCCTTTAGAGAGTCTTATAGGTCAAAATAGCTAATTCAATGTATATTATGTAATAGTAACACGCTAAACTTTGCAGATCAATCACATGCATTAAAGCATTACCTGCTCTAATAAAAATGTAAATCAAATTAAATATTTTAAATCAAATAGACAATTTAATTTTGACTAAATCACCTGTTGCGATGAAATGCGCAACATACATTCCCCACCTCAGACAGAGAAAGAGATAGATACTGGGCATATCTAACCTCAAACTGACATTTATCTCTTTTCACAGAAATTCCAACACAGACCATTTTTATTGTGTTTTTGCTATTTTTTCTTACTATTGATGTGGGCCTTTTACCTCATTTTCTACAGCAGTTTATGTCAGGTAAGTCCCTTTTACAAAAGTATTACAAGTAATGCCAAAAATGCTGATGTCTTGAGTTTTGCTTAGACAGATTATGATCACCAGAAAGGGAACCATGAGCTGATAGAGAAAGATGAAGGAAGTTTCAGAGTATGACTCAATGCCACACACCTGGATCATTGAATGCTTAGAGATGTACAACATGAATCGGGCTCTAAGAGCCTTCATTGCAAACTCGATGGGGCTGTGGAAAACCACCCTTGAAGCCAACTGCAAACC
>NW_006800619.1:26176-37655 GCF_000485575.1 Poecilia formosa | reverse complement strand
GAATCTCAGTTAGCCTTCATAGCGGGGCTGAACCCGTATTACACCAAGCACTGTAGCTAATATTAGCTGGTATCTCGCCCGTGGACATAAATACAATAAAATAATATTCTAATCACAATATATACACAATAATATGTCCATCTTACTTGTGAAATGTTGTCTGTGGAGCCCTCACATCAATAATCCATAGATCCGAACAACAATATCCTTCAGTGCTGAGGCATCTTCTGCTGTTTTGGTTGAGCAAAGTAGGAGGGTATACCGCTCCAAGATGGCCACCATATTTCCTGCGCCAGAGCGGCCAATGCGGGGTCTAGTCTTATATTATGTCTATGTCTAAATGTACCACATTTCGACACAACCAATGAAAATGAGTTGACGGTCTGTTGCTAGGTAGAACGGAGACACGTGGAGAGAGACTGGGGTGAGGGGGGGCATTTGGATATGGCAAGAGACTAGGGCGCAGTGATGCTGTGGATTTTACTAGGAGTGTTTCGATGGGTTTTTTATACAGTAAGTTTGTTAGTTAGAGCTCGTGGTGTGTGCAGTGTTAGTAATAGTTTTGCTAGCGATCGCTGGATTCACTGACTGGAAACTTTGACTGGACCTCAAGCAACATGGATTCTGTTCCTCCCCTCTCTTTCTCCAGTCTCTGAGACCTTGATTTCCAAAGGAAATGCAAAATTTATTTAATCAGAGAACATAACTTTGGACCACTCAGCAGCAGTTCAGAGTCCTTTTTGGTTTCAGCCCAGGCAAGATGCTTCTGATACCGTCTCTTGTTCAAACGTGGCTTGACGAAAGGAACAGACCAGCTTAAACCATGTCTTGCATCTCTCTGCCCATTGTGTTCTTGAAGTAACCACTCCAGCTGCAGTCCTCATCTTTTTGAATAGATTTTGTTTCATGATCCTTTCCCGGGTGTGGTTATCCCGATTAATTGTCCACTTGTTTCCTACCACATCTTTTACTTCCCTTACCCTCTCTATGAATGTCCTTGAACTCAATTTTTCCTCTTCAGCTTTATTATTGATTTCTCCAGTGTTTTTTGCAAATAACCTTACCTGATGTAGGACCCTGAGAATTTTCTTGTCTGCCGTCTTTGCCTCAGTTTTGGCTGATAAGGCAAAAGACTCAAAAAATGTCTTCAGCAACTCATTGAGACCTTGATTTCTGCCGTTATAACACTGTTGGAGTTTGCTCTACTTCCACATTGGGCCAAAGCCAGCGTCATATGAGCTGGCTCCTGTGTAGCAATCTGCATTCCTGCATGGACTAATATCAATAATTTACTGATATGTCCAGGTTGTGCGTTTTTAGAAATTGTGAGCTTTTTAACATTTTATTCTGAGGATTAGCTTTTATTCCTATAATCTCAATAAAAAGATGTTTTAATACATATTTATTCGTCACAATTTGTCACAACTTTGTGCAATACAAGTTGATTAATATAGTTTACACATTGATACACATTGATACAGAATTTGTATAAATGTGTGACTGCCTTTAATAATGTAAATATTTGTTTATTTTCACTGGCTCAGTCTTGGTCTTTGTCTCACAAAAATCAGTCTTTACTCCATCCCTTGTGCCTACATCAATGCAGATGCACCACCGATCTGCATTTCGATCTCCCAATCCAGTTTTTGCTCATTTATGAACAGCAGTGCTCAGTTGGCTCATAAACAGGTCATACAACCTGTATCAAAGGGCTTGGTACTTACTCCCAAAGTACCCACCACAGGACTTGCTGATATGCTGCAATGCCTTCTCCAAGTTTACAAAACACATGTTATAATTCAATGCAATACAAATAAACTGAATTGAAATTTGTTTTTTGATAATTTAGATTTCATCTATCTAATTTTGATGTACTTTATAAAGGAGACAGATTTAAAGCAAAACTCAAAACTTAATTCCAGCAAGTGAAAAAAAGTAACTTTTTGCAATGTTCAAAAACAATTTTAATTTTTTAAGGAAACTGCGATACTGAATATCAGAATAATTATGCAAATGTTTTTTTTTTCTGAAAACATAGACACCATGCATTTCTAAGATCTAACTAATCTTTTAATTTCACCACAGAAATTTCAACTAAGTTCAAAATTTACCTGGTTGTGATGGCTCTGATGGAGCTGCTGGGTCCTGTTGTTTTTCTGGGCTCTTCCTATGATGTTCTGGCAAGTAAGTCCTTTTTAAAACATCAATTCTAATATTTAGCATGCTGACATTTCAGTGTTTTGAATATAAGGTACTGAACCCACATTAACACCATTGCTTATGTTTGTGGATAAGCAAGAAAATCAATGTACAGGCTTGTAATGGAACATACTGGGGTTGCCCCCAGCCAATGGAAAGGATCTTAGTCACAGGGGAATACTAACTTCCTCAGTTTATATGCAAATTAAGGAACATCCCCCAACATCCCTGATCAGAGCATTAGAGATGCTCCGATCAGGTTTTTTGCTGCCAATTCCGGTCACGCATGAGGGACAATCATTACCGATAAACACATATAAAACACTCACTGTTTTATGTGTATGATTGTGTATATGTTGTCAAATATACCACAATCCATCACAGGTGTAACATATCAAGATGCTGATTAGACAGCATGATTATTGCACAAGTGAGACTTGTGCTGTCTTGCTTTATTGGGAGGCTCACCAGTCAATATCTGGTATTAAAACCATCTGTGTCATGCAGTGCACCACATCTCCTTCACTTTGCATAATAAATGCTTATATATTGAAGTTAAAGCCACTATATTGTTCAAGAAATAGTGGCTTATTTGTGTTCGTTAATTTGGTTCTAGTTGACACGTTTCTGTTCCACAGCATCTGCCATTGATGAATTGAAGAACATTTACAATATTCCACACAAAGTCTGATGAGCAGATAAACACAATCTCAATTATATTGCTGGGTTTCAGATGGCGTAGCACCGACATCACCCAATGCAGATGGAGGGCAGAAGTAAATGCAGCCCATTTATTTCTGTTGATCCAGCATCAAAATGTCTAAAGTTTGTGTCCTGTATGGTTTTTCCAACCATCCTAATAGAAAGAAAGATGAACATTATTTTTGTGTTTTGAAGGTAGTTGGTCACAAGGGAGTTAATTTTAAAAAACTTACCGAAAAAATAGGAGAAAGTGGATCAATAATCTACAGCAGAGGTGGCCAAGTCCAGTCCTCGAGAGATACCATCCTGCAAGTTTTAGAAGTATCCTTACTCCAACAGACCGGGATCAGCTCTACAGAGGCCTGATAACGAGCCATTCATTTGATTCAGGTGTGTTGAAGCAGGGATGCATCTGAAAGTTGCTGGATGGTGGCTCTCGAGGACTGGACTTGGCCACCCCTGATCTACAGCTAAAAACACTCGGTGTGAAAACTAACAATGCTAGAGTTTGCAGCACCCACTTTCTAACAGGGAACGATCCATTATTTAAATTGTATTTTCAGATATTTTATTGGACAGTTACTTAGAAAACCATGCATTCATATGTAAGGTAAGATATATTATTTTTATGCCCTAGCGTGATTGTCCTCAGATTGTTAATATTGTTAGCAGCTAGCTCAGTGCCAAGTCCTGGACAGAAAATATGTTTATTCAGTGGGACTCTTATGCTAAAAAAAAAAATATGCTAAAAAAAAAAATAAATAAAGCTAAATAAATTAAATATAACCTACTCAGCCGTACAGTCACAGTGAGCTGTGACTATTCCCTGTTGAGATAACAAATTATTAAAATCTCTGGCTTGATGTATTCTCTCGTCATCCCGGATTCCGAGATGCCATGTGTGAAAACAAAAGCCACACAGAGATAACAATCCACATCATACATTTTCAGAATTTATTCCAACAGTTAAAAGCATGAAATCACATCACAACCTCAGACACTTCAAACACACTAAACAGACATTCATTAGCTGAGAGAAAGTTGAACAGTAGAAAATAGAAAGTCAGAAAAAAAAGCCAAAAAATGTGTTTTTTGGAGATTGCCATGCGGCTGCAAATAGCAAATCTGATTCGTTCCTCTAGATCAGTGTTTCTCAACCCTGGTCCTCAGCGCCCCCCTGCTCTGCATGTTTTAGATGTGCCTCTATTCCAGAACAGCTGATTCAAATGATTGGATGACCATCAAGTACTGCAGAAGCCTGTTAATCACCAAGAGATACAATTCAGATGTGTGGCAGAAGGGAAAAACCTAAAACATGCATAGCAGGGGGCGATGAGGACCAGGGTTGAGAAACACTGCTCTGGGGTGTAGAGTTTTATCTAAAAGGTGTTTTCCTTGTTTTAAGTTATGCAATTAAGGCTTGTCCTCTCCTTGTATAGCTCCAAACAGTTTCAAATTACTAAGAGGTTTTTTTACCTTTTGAGATCCGTTTTAAACTCAGAGCTACGACATTTCTTTCTCTAGACAAGGGAGACCAAAAGTCATTTTACAACAAGCCTTTCTCATGCCAGTTTGAAATCTGGACTCTCTCCCAGTTTTTCAGTTGAACAAAAGATTATTGTATTTTACCAGAGTTCACTGAAAAGTTATCTTGAGTTTTATTACCCTGCTGAGCAATTCATCCAAAAAGCACACCTTTTCTGTCATTTAAAAGTGCAATAGAACCTGGTGGGGCAGAGTGGTTCAAAACCCCTCTTCAACCTATTAGATCAGAATGAAAATTTTAAGAATTAATACACTTATAGAGTATTCCTGAACATTTTCAGTACAAACACATTTCATTCCAGACATTTTCTAATTAATGTTCTACTGGTTTTGATTATATGTTTGACTAACTGGTGTTACAGTTTAGCCTGAGTTAGACACTACTAGGGCTGTTAATATAAAGACTACTAGCTAGACTAGTTCAAATCATGTTAATTTTAATTAAATGGTGTTCTACTATTGCAATTCATTATGTGTTGTTAGTTTGTTTTTCCTTAAGTTTTTAGTGTTTTCTCTCCCTGAGGGAGATAACTTGAGATGTCTCCGCTGCCTGCTCGCTTGACACGGCCTGTGTGCCAGAGTTAATTTATGGTGTGGTTCCTCCCCGATAACAGACAGTCTTTCCTGCAGCCCCTCTAAGATGTTATTCAAACTAATTCTGCTCAATCCACTATTTTCACATGCCCTACGATTAACTATATTAATACTAAATCAATCAAATTTGTGTCCTCAACATCCCCCACTTGCTTTGTGTCTGGCCACGAAGTATATTCGTGTTCAGACACAAACATGGGGGTTTCTGTAGTTTGGAGCGAATCGTTGACCTATATCGATTTGCTCCAGCGTCCTACAACAACTCAACATTGACGTAAACTCCAGCATGAATCTGGGTTTACAGAAGCTAAATAAATTATTTACCAGCAGATCCAAGCTCAAAGAAATAACATGGTTAGTTCGTTGTTAGCAATAGCATCGTTATCATAGACTAATTACTTAAAATAACACAATTCATTACTTACCCGACAGCCATCTAATACTGCTTTTGATCTTAAATGCTTGACCCAACTTGAAACTAAATGATTGTATTCTCCAGGCTTTTGAAAACTTTCTTCTGGCTCATGTATAATATGAGGTCTGTAGATCCTGGTAGTTAGTTATGTGGATCACCTCAACACCGGGTAAATCATCAATATTATAAGAGAAATCTTTTTTACAGAGATAATACGGATCATATCTTAAATAAACATGTATTTTTTCGAGATGCCTTGTCTGTTCCATCCTAATTAGGGCACTACCATACTCTTGTGATTACTTTTACTTTGTTTTGAACCGGAGAAATCCACTTCCGGCCCTCCATCTGAATTTTGTGCGTCATCCGGGTCACGTGACTGAAACCCAGCAATAACACAACTTAAGTTTGTAGGACTCTTCCCATGACCCACACATTCCAGGGAACAGTTCCATTCATGATTAGGACCACATCATCAATGTTTTTATTGATTTGAAACCACTTTTGATGATCTTGAAGTAGGGGAAGATACTTCCTTATCCAGCATTTCCTAAATAAATCAGCAATGTTCTGTGTCTGCCTCCATCTTCTGGGAGCATAGAAATCTGTTTGTTGAAATAGTCCAGTTGGAAAGAGAGGTTGTTTTTTCCACTAACAGCAAATGGTTTGGAGTCAATGGTTCAATGTCATTCGGATCATCCAAATCATTTGCTATTGGTCTTGCATTAATTATGACTTTAACCTCACAGAGCATCATGTGGAGACCTTCATCATCAAGCATTTGTTGTTTCAGTACAGAGCTCAGCACTCCTTTCACAGTTCAAATCTGCCTCTCCCAAACTCCTCCATAATGAGAGCGACTAGATGGATTAAATATCCACTAAACTCCATTTTGTCGGTGTATCTTCAATTTTTGATTGGTTCCACTGCTCGATAGAAGTTATTTATTTTTATTTTATTTTTATTTATTTATTTCAAAGATGATAGTAGGACAACATCATGCACAAGAACAAGGAAATACAAGCGATTTATTTTACTACCTTAAAATGGAAGCATGAATACCTGCAAAACAGCTGACTATTAGTTCCAACAACAACACTGGGAAGAACAACAAGGATTCAATGCAGACATCCATTACATTAAAATGCTGTGCTTCTATATAGAGATATATTTTTCATTTATTTAAGCTTGGTTTAACCAGATAGTCATCAATGAGATTAAACTGCTGCCTATCATCATCAAAACAATAACATAAAAAACAGTTAAACATTACAAATAACATCAACAAAAATTAGTGTTAAATAAGTTTTAACACATACAATAAATACATTCCACTTGATTAGTATGATTTTTTTAGTTTCTATTGTAAGCTTTATACAAACAATTTTGTGATATATATCATTACCGCCACCCATCACAATATATCATAATATGAATTTTAGGCCATATCGCAATTCACCAGCAATAAAGTATTTGGTCTTATCTTGCATTATCCTAATTATATAACTGAAAGTGAGTACAGATTTTTTTCTTGAAAATTGCTTCAAGACAGTACATGTTGTCAGCTAGTGTTATGTCATTATATTGAGTTCTTAAAATACAGTTAGTTGTGTAAGATTTTTAATCCTGATTGTAAAAATTCCAGATGATTTTTTTTTGCTGTTTCTTTTGTTTTGTTTTTAGCTTTTTAAAGTTATTTATCGAGTATGCACAAAGCAAAACCTTGAAAAACCAATTACCACTAACAGTAAGGACATTAATACTAAAGACTTACACAATATTGAAAGAAAGCTGTGCTCTAACTTTTAAAGGAGACTGACAGCTATAAATATAATGTAGAGTTTAAAAAACCAAGGCCAGTTCTGGCCATGCATGGGTAAAATCTTAATTTGTTTTGTTTTGTGTATTTTTATAGCAGGCAATTACCTGTTGATTGGAATTATCCTGGTTTTGTTCTCTTTTTTTGATTCTGGGAACAAATTATTTCATTTCCAAGACTATTTGATCTCAGGTAAGTCTCTTTTGCAATGGTATCAATACTAATGTCTAACGTTTTGAGATTAGGAGTTTACCTTAGAGTGATTGTGACCAGTTCTGATTGTGAACCATGCCCTGATACCAAAAGTTGATTAACATTTCCTAGTCGCATGTTAAGTTTTTAATGTGGATTGTATTGTCAGAAATTGAATGTATAAACAATAATACACAAGTTTCTCACATTTTGTTTCATTAAATTAAAAACAAATACTCTTAATTTGAATTTTGTGAGACAGACATGCCATGAATGTTTGATTGTTGCCATGAAGAATCATTTGGTAAATAATGGCACTTAATGCACAGTTGACACTTTCATTGAAACATTGCATTAAAAGTCTCATTATTTACCGAATGGTTCTTCATGACAAACATTCATGAAGACTCCTCCATGTTTATGACAGTATCGTTGTAGCCTGCAATTCAAAATGTGTTCAGTAAGTGCTCTAGAATTTATAAAATTAGGCCTTAATCTTTCAAAACTTTACATGTAATGTGTATTTTAGCAATTCATTTGTTGACTGTTTTAAGAATTTAGTTTTATGGAAAAGGGGGAACATTACATTAATTTACATATTTTTGTACAAGTCTATCATATCAGTCCTATGCACATCCCTTCAAGTAAGGGGTGAATAGCCTATCAGGCTAAGTCCTTTTAGAACAACTTGAACACTGGAAAAGTCTGTTCCAGTGTCCGATGAAGTCATTTTTACCGTCTCTCAACCATACCAATCAACATTACTCAGTTAGGCTATCACTACAAGAACATATTCAAAGTTGATTTAGATTTTCCCATTTTATAACTTAAATGAGTAGTATGAATGAGTTAATAAGAATTATATATGTCACTGCTTTCAGTGATTTTGATTTGTAATGATTAGTGATTTGCAAAATCTTTGTTCAGGCCAAAAAATCAAGAATGATCAGAACATAGATTTGACATTTTGAATACCAGAGTAGAGCCACAAAAACTTTAAGTAATAATAATAAAACAAACAAAAGAAAAAAAACCTGTATGTCACCTGTGCTACTTTGGTTCCTTTTGGAGCAATGTTTGGGAACGTTGACCTCTGGATTATCTAAAAAAAAAAATCATTAGTGTCTCAGATTATCTCTCATTTTATGGTGTCAGGACATGGGGACAGTTTTCCTATGTGAAAGCATATTTTTTTTAAAATATGTTTTCACATATTTCATTAAGGTACTTCATGAAAGAGATGCGTTCAAAAAATAGAACAATGAAAAAACAATGGTTTTGCTCACTGACATTAAGAACAGTATTAAAGATTTTCACAATGTTCAAAGAAAATTGTATTCCAAAGGAAACTCTGTTAAGATAATTATGCAAGCTATTTAACTTTTCAAAAAATTTAAGATATCTGTACTGGACTTTCATATCCAAGATATAACTGATCTTTATTTTTTTTTTTATAGAAAGTTCAGTCGGGATCAGATTTGTCCTGAGAATCATGGTGCATATGATGCTGCTGGGTTTTCTATTTGGGGGAATTCTGGGGACTCTGCTGCGCCCACTCATGGAAAATCTGGAATATCGTTACAATTATTTTGGTAAGTCGCTTTTGGACTGCATCAATTTTAATTTCTAACATAAAAATGTTTTTACCTCATACAGAAAAGTGAATGAAGCTTCACAGTTACTATTGTTTCAGTTGTCATTTCAATCTGGCGATACTCAGACGGAGAGAGACAGCGATTAAAAAATGTTTATTGACATGCATGAATTAAAGATCTTTGGCTCTTGGGCTCCAGCTGAGGACATCGACAAATGAGCATTCCCGATGCTGATTAGGAATGTCATCCCCCGGGGGCCGTACACTGGTAGTGGAGGTCAGTGAAGGATGGGTCCCTGAAGAGCTGGGAAAGTGGAGGTGGAGAAGGGGTGGAGGTGGGTTGAGAGTGGCTAGAAACCGGATGATACCATGGATGGAGGTCCTTTTCAGCGGGAGCTTGGTTGGTGATTGGCCGTGACATGGCTTGTAGGTCAATGACAATGAGCGAGATGCACTGATTGGATGATGCAGGTGAGGCTAGAGAGTCTTCCAGTTTGAATTTACGCCAAGGCTTCATTTCAATCTGGAGACTCAGACAGAGAAAGACAGGGATTTAAAAAAGTTTGACACGCATGAATTAAAGTTCTTTGGTGTTTGGGCCCCAACTGAAGACATCAAGCTGTGAATTGCAATAAGCTTGGTGAGCAATTCCAATGCTGATTAGAAATGTCATCCTCCAAAAGTGAGCTGAGGCAGGGGCTAAGGTCGGAAATTAGAGACGGGGAAAGACAGAAAAACAGCAAGAGAAGCTAAGTTAACGAGGGGCTTATGAGCTGGTACTTGAGGTGTCTGCAGAAGGTGAAGTTACTGAGATGGGGTGAAGTGATGTGAAGCTGGTAGATGGAGGCCAGTTGGGGACGCCGTGAAGCCTAAAATGGGGGGATGCTGTGATGCTGGTAGATGGAGGCCAGTTGGGGACGCCGTGAAGCCTAAAATGGGGGGATGCTGTGATGCTGGTAGATGGAGGCCAGTTGGGGACGCCGTGAAGCCTAAAATGGGGGGATGCTGTGATGCTGGTAGATGGAGGCCAGCCACTGGGGAGAATGCGAAGCCAGTAGGCGAAGGGAAAGGCTAGCTATTGGGGATGCTTCAATGACATGAAACATTGCAATGCTGGCAGTGAAGGCGAACTATGCGAGGGAAAAGCTGAGGTGTTAGTTGGATGCTATTACAGGGCAGCTGAGATGCACAGGTGGATGAAAGCCAGTTGATTCAGGAGGGAACTAATGAGTAAATGGTTAAAGGGTGTGGAGTGTGAGATGAGGTCGATCTAAGGAACAGAACCTGGAGACAGGGAAAGGAAGAGCAGACAAAAGGAAACGTACAGTTTTTAGAAAAGATGTATGCTTAAATGCAGTAGACCAACCACCACTAGTCAATTGCGCAGTTCATAGGCACTAAGGGAACTGCGAGCATGGAGAAGAGATCCGGATGGCTACAAGGAGAGAATGCTGAAGAAGGCCAACTACAAAGCTGTTGGAATGAAAATAAGGGTATTCCCTGAATGGCTATGGAGGTGGCTGCCTGTATCCTGAAGGAATGAGCTGAGAAATGCTACACTGTAAAGAAAAAAAAAATCCATTAAAAAAACAAGAAAATGTCCTGGTAATTTTCTGCCAGTACATTTTCTGTTTTTTCTTTTACAGAATTTCCATCAAAATAATTTCCATAATTTAACAGTTTTTCATGTTAAATTTACCAACATTTCTGCTAACCCAAAACTGAAATTCTGTTTTTTTTACAGTACAAATTTTTGTATATTCACAAACACTTTTTTTAAACATTGCATATTTCCAAATATTTTTGTCTTCCAAACCATTGAAGTCTGTATTCTATACCATATATTAATTACACTGTAAAATATATTAAAGTATTTAATATATTCTTAACATAATTTTGAAGCAAAACTAAACTAATCCAAAGAAAATGTAGTTGTAGAACATAAAACATTTGGTGTGAAAGTAGCTCATGCAAAGTGATATAAAAATGAAACCATTCTACAAACAATTTGCAGACTTTATTTTGCAATTTAAGAGCAAAACTGACACACAATATAGTGTCTTATAACTAACCTTTGCTATTATATATTAAACATATTCTTGAGCTTGCTAATGTTCATCTTCTGTACATCACAACTAATTTATTGCATTTTACTATACATATTTACAATGTCTCAATTAAATTTAAAGTTGTTTTGTCACCCATCCATCCATCCATCCATCCATCCATCCATCCATCCATCCATCCATTTTCTTTACACCCTTGTCCCTTAGTGGGGTCCGGAGGGGTGCTGATGCCTCTCCAGCTAACTTTCCGGGCGAGAAGCGGAGTCACCCTGGACAGGTTGCCAGTCTGTCACAGGGCCCATCCTCTGATCAACACCATTTCAGATGATATTCTGAAATGGACAAACAACCAT
>NW_006800619.1:24435-25819 GCF_000485575.1 Poecilia formosa | reverse complement strand
ACACACACACACACACACACACACACACACACACACACACACACACACACACACACACCTAGAGAGAATTTGGAGAGGCCAATTAACCTGCTTAAGCAGGAAGCAGTTGTAAGTAGGACCAACATACTTCAAAATAAATGACGGAAGTCAACCACTATTTTGTATGAAATATGGGTATAAATATTTAGTTAAAAATCAAATGCTACATGAACATAGCCTAGTGCCAATGACAGTGGAAGACACTGGATTCATGAGTGGGTGCTCTCATTACCTCTCGTCGCTGTGAACATTTTATGTTTATGTTCTGCAAAAAAGAAGGTTAATCCAACCAAAGTCCAAAAGATATTTGTCCTAAGGTCCAGTTAACGAGAGCTTGAAATGTCTTCTGACCAGTTCTTGTGCTTCGCAAAGGTTCTTGGTGCACCAGGTTTGATGAGATGATCAATTACGTTTAAACGTCAAAAGGCTCAAATTTTCCATGGATTCCCAGTCATTCAGTTCGATAAGAAACTTGAGCCATCTGGGTGGAATGCAAAGCTGCTTCTTCACCTTCGTCTGCGTCGCGTCAGTCAACCTCGTTCAGGGTTTGAGCCCAGAAAAACTCTAAACAAAGGGAAAGGATACTCAAGTTTAACACAAAAACAGTTCATGTTATGAACTTACTTTTTACAAAACGCTTCTAAATTACATTATAGCAGCACATCGCCTTACTCATCAGTGTCACCAATTGCAAATAGCTTTGACAAACAACAACGTTGAGTAATTTGGATGAATTCTGACAGATATAAAAAAATGTACACTGGGAGTGTGTCAATTGCAGATTTCTTGCCAATCTTTAAAAAGTCTGACCTGTCAATTCTGATGTTGGCAATAATGATTGTTTTGTCTGAATATTGCTAAATGCAGCAAAAAGTCAGGGTAACACTTTATTTGACGGGTTGTGAATAAGACTGACATGAGCGACTGGCAGCTCAACTGAACCAGCTGCTACAAAATGGGACTCACCCTGAATGGTTAACTGAAGGACGTACAATCCTGATCCAGAAGGACCCCTCAAAGGGTTCAGTCCCATCCAACTATCGGCCGATAACCTGTCTCTCTACAACATGGAAGCTCATGTCAGGCATCATAGCGGCTAAGATAAGCGGACACATGGATAAATACATGAGCACGGCACAGAAGGGCATCGGCATAAATAGTAGAGGAGCCAAACACCAACTCAACTGTGTGGTCTCGGGCGACCACACAGTCGCCCGAGACTGCAAAACCCGACACACCAACCTGTGCACCGCTTGGATTGATTACAAGAAAGCCTATGACTCAATGCCACACACCTGGATCACTGAATGCTTAGAGATGTACAACATCAATAGGACTCTAAGAG
>NW_006800619.1:16639-23262 GCF_000485575.1 Poecilia formosa | reverse complement strand
ATATATTATGTTACATAGTGCTGCATTAGACATTATTAGAAAGACACACGTAAAAAAAACATTATCTGTATGTTATTGTAGAAAACACCACACATTTCTTAATTTAAACTTAAAGGTTTAACAGGTTGAGTAAAACAAAAACAAATATACAAACCTATTATAAAGATCCATATTTGCTTGCCAGGAAAAGTTCAAGAGTGTCTGGATGCAGCTGTTGAGAGAAAACAATATACCGATATAAAGAAAAAGACATAAACACAAAACATGAAAGTCTTTCAATAATTAAATCAATCATTTGTTTGTTGAGAATAATTAAATGAAATCATTTGTTCCGACATCAAATTTTGAACAGTACTATTTACAGTGGATAGTTTTTAAGCTAAGCTACAAGTAACCCATAATGTGAGTTTGCAAGCAGGCATTTCAGTAAAAACTCCTAATTGGAATAATTGTTTTTTTTTTTGTTTTTTTTTTGCAAACATCACTTTTATTTACTCTGTGATGTTTATTCCTATATTTTTTCTATTTCAGAAACAGGAAAATTAACTATCTGTATGTACAATCCACTGACTTACAATTTATATGAGACAAGAAGCTTCTGACCCACTGTAACAGTTCATTAACCTAATCTCAACATGCCTAATGGACCTTTCCAAGCTCCGCCCAGAAACGCCCCCAAAAATCCCACATGGCTGCATGTCTCACAAACAAAGCCTCGCGGAGCTTAGCTTCTATGTAAACATGGCGTCTTTCATGTCGACTGACTCTCTGCAGAGTATTTCTGAGTCGATTAGTGTAGCATTTCTGCCGGATTTTCAAAAAATATCAGCGACGACAATGGACAGGGGGAACCAACGAGTTCATATCATCTTTTTTGGACGAAATCAAGGTGTTTGAGCCACGCGATGCCTCCAACGTTGTGCGCGTCACAGCGAAAAGCTACCGGTCGATGAGGAAAACAGCAGATCCTCACACCCCCAGCTATAGCTGTGGACAAGATCACTGATGCCTATTGTTCTTGCAAGGCTGGGTAAGTTGGCATTCATGGTTTTGAGGATTACTTTTGGAATCAGTGATTTCTGCTGTTGGCAAATGTTTGAGTGTGCCTAGGCCTGATACACTATTCGGTGCTAGTGTGGCTAACACGATTACAGTTTAGTAAAAAGCCTTTTTAGGTAAAATAAAAATGCAGCCACGTGGGATTTTCGAGGGCATTGGCGGAGCTTGGTCAGGTCCATTCTGTCCGAACATGCAACAAATTTAACGCTGACTGAAACACGAGCCGTTGCCACCCCAGTCTTACAGTCGTCCCCTGGTCTAATGGTTTCCCTCCGCCCCCACATTACGTCCATTCGTCCGTCCCCTGGGCCGTTTCTCAATATGCGTTCTTGTCTGTACTTGTTCTCGCGTCCTCGTGAAACGTCATCGACAGCGCCCCAAGTACTGTTCCAATTCAAAGTATACATCCAGGCAAGAACGCTCAAAGTACCCGGATGTGTTCTTGCTCCGCCCATTTTATCAAGAATGCTTCAATGCATCCTTCTATGGATTTGAGGCAGCAAGATATCCCACAATGCAATGCGCCACCAGCAACGGTAAATAGAGAAGGTCAGTGCAGAAATGTATTGCATTTTTACCACCATTAATTGCTACAAAAACTCATTTAAATTTGTTTTTAGGCGAGAAAGTAGACCTTATGGCTTCATCTATCCACTAAGTTCATCCAGAATATTCATACTTTAATATTTGCTCCGGAGTTTTTCGGAGTAGCATAGCTTCGCTAACAGTGGAGAAACAACTTATCATTACAGGAAAATCATTTGTCTGCCATCACTGGTAGCTTTTCTAACTAGACTGACCATTTCACTTAGGAGAGGATGGGTCAGGAGGGACTTGGGTTAGAGCTGCTGCTGACTGACTCATCTGTTAAGTGTGGTAAAAGGTACAGGGACCAGTTCAATTTTAGTAATTATTTTCCTTAATTCATTAAATGCTATGGAGGCAAACAGTAGTCTGTAGCTAAGATAACTATGCTAAATGGTTGATAATCTCATACAGCTTACCCACCTCTCGGAGAAAAACTGGGTTACAAATTGACACTCTTACCTTTTTCTCTCTCCTCTATTTTTTTTTTATTTGAACACCTGATTTTATAATTTTTCTTAGCAGAATAGTAACAGCCACTATGGCAAGCCGTTTTAACATAAATTCGGTTTAGTCTGACTATCCGTAATTACATTCCAGATATCTAAAAATGCATTTTAACTATCCGGAATGGTAAGTTAAGATGTCTGTATTTACATTCTGACTAGTAAGAATAATAATTCAAGATATCTTCAACTACATTTTGACTGGTCAAAATTCCTTTCAAGATACCTCAGATGAAGTCACTGGATCTGTCATTTGTCAGGACACATATCCATAATTACAATTTAAGATATCTTGAATTTAATTATCACTAGTCAAAATTACAATTTTAGATATCTCAATGAAGAATGACTGTCCAAACAGTTGCCTGCAGAATTTTATGGTT
This sequence comes from Poecilia formosa, assembly GCF_000485575.1. Classification (NCBI taxonomy): domain Eukaryota; kingdom Metazoa; phylum Chordata; class Actinopteri; order Cyprinodontiformes; family Poeciliidae; genus Poecilia; species Poecilia formosa. The sequence goes on along the minus strand of NW_006800619.1, from coordinate 20,729 downwards.
CCTGCACAAAATTGTCAGTAAATGCCATAAATTAGAAAGAGCTCAACAATGTTGGAAATGCGGAGATAGCAAAACTTCATAAACTACATCTGATATCTGAAAATAATTTCCAGGTCGCCAGTCCATTGCAGGTTTTATGAAACACGGTGAAATAATGTTTAAGTTTTTTTTAATACATGACTGTGTGTGTGGATGTTTGAAAGTTTTCATTTTTGTTATATGCTTGGTCCATTTTAGGACTTATTTGTATTTTTTTCTTCCAATATGATGAAAATAAATTTACTTTTATGTACATTTAATGGACAATAAAGTATATGATTCAATATTAACCTTAACATTAATTTGATTTTTTATACATTTCTTTGTGTGAAAATTTGTTGTAAATCTAAATAAACGGAACCAAACTAATTTATTGAAAAATAACTTTTCCAACAAAATGTGATGTTGTAATCATTTAAGCTCTAATAATATACTTAATTTTTTAGGCCTCCAAAGGAGACCTGAAAAAGCAATGCTTTCACACCCTGTTACTAAGAACATTAATACTAAAGATTTTTACAATGCTCAAGACTGCTGTAATATAGTTTTCAAAGGAAAATGTGAAAAATAAGATAATTTTGCAAGCAATTTAACTTTTCAAAAAAACATATAAAGTCTGTTCTAGGCATCCATGTCTAAACTAGTATTTATCTTTTTCCATAGAAATGCCAACTTGGGCCAAAATTTTCCTCATTCTGTTGATTCTGATGCTTCTTACTATTGATGTGGGGCTTTTATTTCATTTTCGACGACAGTTTATGTCAGGTAAGTCACTTTTACAACTGTATCCCAGCTAATGTCTAAAATACTGATGATTTGTTACTCTTCCTTATACTAAATAGTGAAACATGAGTTGAGAAGGTAAAGGAAGCTCCAGAGTTGCCATGTTGGATTCCCTAACATGCTGTGTTTCAATGTTCCTATGGTCTGGAACAGAACCCAAATCAACGAAAATAAGTGAATAAGAAAACAAATACTGGACAGGTTAATAACAGAGAGTACTACAGTATTCCATCAACCTATTCATTTGTCCATCTTGAGTTGAGAAGATCATAGACCAATGGCAATGGCAGCCCTCCTCCCATTAACCCTCTCCATTTTCACCAGTTTTTTTCTGAGTCAGAAGGGACAGTGTCTTACAAAATTATTCCCACCACTTTAATTTTTCACATTTTACTACATTATAACTACAAATACATACATCTAATACAGATTCTATGTGACAAACTAACACAAAGTGGTACATCATGGTCAGGGGGAAAAAAATTAAAACTTGTTTTCCAGATTAAAAAGAAGTGCAGAACGTACATCTTGGTTTTGTATTCAGCCCCTTTAAAACTGCAGTATGTAATTTTACAAAGACATGTTTTTTATATATTTGGTAAAATTATAATTGTGTTGTGAAAAATAATCAGCGAAAAATGAAAAGATTGAGCTCCTCTCAGTGCTACAATTGCTGTCGGAAAAAATGCACTGCTCCCAGTCAAAAACAACTTATGAGAGAAAGGAGTTGTGTCCTCTATTTAGCTCCATCTTCCCACCATCTCTATCCAATCACCCTTTCCCTGCTTGAGAAAAGTTGTTTTTTCCCTCTTCTCCTTAAGATTCCTGAGACTTTCTTCCATCCTCCTAACATCATTGAAAATGAATATTCAGTCTTTCTTTACTTTTGAGATTATATTCCTGCTGTTGAAAGCTAACAATATATATCATTTGTGAGGTTGAAGTTAAAAAAATCTATATGTAGACATTTAATGTTTGTAGAATTTGTAATTGTCCCAGCCAGCATACCTAGGTGGGCCCCATATGGGGAAAAAGAGGGCAGACAATATGGGTCCCAAAAGGGTTGGTCCGCAGTTTCCATGGTGGTTTCCGCCACCATGGAAACTGCGGACCAACCCTTTTGGGACCCATATTGTCTGCCCTCTTTTTCCCCATATGGGGCCCACCTAGGTATGCTGGCTGGGTGTGTGTGTGTGTGTACTTTTAATCATAATTTCTCAATATTTGTTTATGAATTTGACCACATATTTACATCTCTTGAGGTTACAATAACATCTAAAATTAGTCAACTGTACAGTGAAAATGTTAACCCCAAGGTAAAACACATTAAGGATAAAATGGTGGGTTGAAAGAGGCTTCCTGAATTCTTTCTTGGCAGAGTCAATCTTATCAAAACAACAATTCTTCCCAAAATTATTTACTCTTTATCTATGCTCTTCATATATTTGAAGAGAAATAACATTACAGATATAAATAAAACTTTATCTGACTTTGTATGGGCTGGCAGGAAACCTAAAATGAAATTAGATATTTTACAACTTCCCAAGGAACAAGGAGGATGGGGCCTCCCCAACAACACAGACTATATAGCCTTGATGCAAGCCAGAATTATTTCAGTATAGGCAACTGCCCAACCTAAATCACCATGGTTTGAGATAATCTGGAGTTCTTACTTTTACTATTAAATTTGTAGCCTTTTCAATTATATTTTTCCTACATGTATTTTTATTTTGCTATATGTATGTTTAACTGTACTGTGAATGACTTTCTCATATTATTATTGTATAATAAAAGCCTAATAAATTTACTTACTTCACAACATGTACTATGCATGAAAGAGTGACACACCATCACTACTCAAGCAGATTACGCATCTCTTCCTTTCACATGAGAAAACACCTTTTTCTTCAAAACTATCAAGAAAATAAAATGCTCCAGTACTGCTCTGCATTTGGTGGTGGCCGGACAGATGAAAGTGAGAGTCTTTTGTTGCTAACCAAGCTCTGCGTTTGCCTGCCTTAGAGGTAATGCTAATAGTAGAGCAAGGCTACCACAATGTCTGCAGCCAGGTGCTGTTGTCTTGTTACATCATCAAGGTGACACAACTACATTACTTCAAATTTATAAAAATGCATCAAGGAAATTATCTCTACCCCCTGAGCTCCACTTTGTGACTGAGGTGTTTTTCTCCTGGATTATCACTGAGGCTCCATCACTGTGAACATCAACATCATCAGTTCTGCTGCTGTCAGTGCAGCTCATCTGTTTGTTTCTCAGTCTACAGGGTGGAGGTGGATTCAGGAGAGGAGTCTGTTCTGCTGCCATTTAAAACTGCAGTCTGTCTGCCTGGAAGAGTCACAGTAAAGTGGAGACACAACACTGGTAGAGTGGTCCACATTCATCCTTTGTACATAAATCGGTATCAACAACACAGACAGAACGGAGACAGAACGGAGATGAAGAAAACAGATAAATGTGGAGACTACAGTTTGATCCTGAAGAACCCCACAGACAGAGACACAGGAACCTACATGTGCACCGTCTACGATGACAATGGAAAAATCCTGACTAAGAAAAAAGTACTGCTTAATGTCAAAGGTCAGTACTATAAATATGTCTCATTTTATCCATGATGATATTTTTAATAAAACCAGGGGAATTATCAACATGAAGGTTAGAATCAATCAAGCAATCAAATTTTATTTGTATAGCACATTTCAGCAGCAAGGCATTTCAAAGTGCTTTACATAAATAAAATAAAAATAGCATGTGACATTGAATAACAGTGAGAAAGAGAGATTTTAAAAGAATTAAAAATAAAAAATAAGGAAAAGAAAAAAAGATTTAAAAAGATAAAAACATTTAAAACATTTAAAAACATAAAACTTTACAGATTTTTAGTCAAAACGCCATTTAACAAGGATTCTCAAACCTGCAGATATAGCCCTTAAAAAGTAAAGATAAGCACATTAAAAACATTGAAGATATCAAAACCCACACTAATCCTAATTTAGCCATAAGCAACTCTTAAGAGGTGGGATTTAAATTGAGAGGCACCCAATGTTTCAGCTGATTTACAGTTTTGCTGGAAGTTTGTTCCAAATTTGTGGTGCATAGAAACTGAATGCTGTTTCTCCTCGTTTGGTTCTGGTTCTGGGGATGCAGAGCAGACCAGAACCAGACGGTTGGTACAATAATAACAGATCTTTAATGTATTGTGGTGCTAAACCGTTCAGAGATTTATAAACTAACAACAGTATTTTAAAGT
>NW_006800619.1:0-11889 GCF_000485575.1 Poecilia formosa | reverse complement strand
GTTGGCTCCAACATGCACAACTAAAGTCTCCATGTTTGGCTGATCAGTGGTTAGAGAGAGCACTTTGAGAGTCAAATCAGACACAGTGTCACCAAGAAAAGAAACCACTCTGGTTTTCTTGGGATTGCAAACATGACTGATTCCATTTACTGTCTCATCTCCAACAATAAGCACTCTTGGCATACCTTTCGTTTTCCTGGTCGTCACTTTGTCCTTCGGAGCTTTGTGGGGTGGATGTGTTTGTTTAGCCTCATTGTTGATGTTTGAAGATGGGTTTTCACTCAGAGGCTCAGGCTGGAGTGCAGAAAATCTGTTTTTCAGTGGGATTCCCATGGAGTCGGAATGTTTTCAGGCTTGGCTGGTCACTTTGTCCTTGGGAGCGGGGTCGGTGGGGCCGTTTTGGCTCCAGCTGCTTGTTTGCTGTTTTTTGGCAGAGCAGGTGTTGAAGTTGAAGGTGGGTTTCGGCTCAGAGCCGGCCACGCTGTTTCGTCCAGGTGAGGGGTTCTCCCTGTTAGTCGTCTCATGGGATCTGCAGTGTGAGACTTTTGTTTCGGCTTGGCGCCCTGAGCGATCCAGGGTGAGCTGCTTGGTGCAGGGTGTACGACCTCACCGCTGATTTGAGGAAGAATTGTTTCATTTCCACAGGTAGCGTTGATCTCAAAGTTCACCTCCAGCCGTTGAATCTTCGTTTCTAAAAACTGAAGTCGTCGTAGAATTCTTGGGGTCTGACGGGGGCATTTTGCCCTAGTTCAACTTGGAGGTGAAGAAAAGTAAGGCAAAAATAAAAGTGAGAAAATCTCCCGGTCTTTAGGTTTGAAGTACAGTCATGGCCAAAAGTTTTGAGAATGACACAAATATTATATTTTCACATGATCTGCTGCCCTCTGGTTTTCATGTGTGTATGTCAGATGTTTCCATCACATACAGAAATACAATTGCAATCATATGAGTAACAAAAGCTTTTATTGACAGAATGAGTTAATGCAGCAAGTAAATATTTGCAGTGTTGACCCCTCTTCTTCAGGACCTCTGCATTTCTCCCTGGCATGCTCTCAATCAACTTCTGGACCAAATCCTGACTGATAACAGTCCATTCTTGCACAATCAATGCTTGCATTTTGTCAGAATTCCTAGGTTTGTTTGTCCACCCGTCTCTTGATGATTGACCACAAGTTTTCAATGGGATTAAGATCTGGGGAGTTTCCAGGCCATGGACCCAAAATGTCTCTGTTTTTTTCCCTGAGCCAGTTAGTTATCACCTTTGCTTTATGGCAAGGTGCTCCATCATGGTGGAAAAGGCATTGTTCATCACCAAACTGCTCTTGGACGGTTGGGAGAAGTTGCTCTCGGAGGACATTCTGGTACCATTCTTTATTCGTGGCTGTGTTTGTAGGCAAGACTGTGAGAGAGCCAACTCCCTTGGCTGAGAAGCAACCCCACACATGAATGGTTTCAGGATGCTTTACAGTTGGCATGAGACAAGACTGGTGGTAGCGCTCACCTCGTCTTCTCCGAACAAGCTGTTTTCCAGATGTCCCAAACAATCGGAAAGGGGATTCATCAGAGAAAATGACTTTACCCCAGTCCTCAGCAGTCCACTCCCTGTACCTTTTGCAGAATATCAGTCTGTCCCTGATGGTTTTCCTGGAGAGAAGTGGCTTCTTTGCTGCCCTCCTTGAGACCAGGCCTTGCTCCAAGAGTCTCCACCTCACAGTGCGTGCAGATGCACTCACACCTGCCTGCTGCCATTCCTGAGCAAGCTCTGCACTGCTGGTAGCCTGATCCTGCAGCTGAAACACTTTTAAGAGACGGTCCTGGCGCTTGCTGGTCTTTCTTGGGGACCCTGGAGCTTTTTTGGCAACAATGGAACCTCTCTCCTTGAAGTTCTTGATGATGCGATAGATTGTTGACTGAGGTGCAATCTTTCTAGCTGCGATACTCTTCCCTGTTAGGCCATTTTTGTGCAGTGCAATGATGACTGCATGTGTTTCTTTAGAGATAACCATGGTTCACAGAAGAGAAACAATGATGCCAAGCACCAGCCTCTTTTTAAAGTGTCCAGTGGTGTCATTCTTCCTTAATACAGGTATGGTATGGTATGGTAATCATGACAGATTGATCTCCAGCCCTGTCCTCATCAATACCCACACCTGTGTTAATGGAGCAATCACTGAAACAATGTTAGCTGGTCCTTTTAAGGCAGGGCTGCAATGAAGTTGAAACGTGTTTTGGAGGATAAAGTTCATTTTCTAGGCAAATATTGACTTTGCAATTAATTGCTGTTAAGCTGATCACTCTTTATAACATTCTGGAGTTTATGCAAATTGCCATTAACATTTGAATCATTCTCAAAACTTTTGGCCATGACTGTATTCCAGTTATGTTGAAAAATATAACCATAGAAACTGTGACTTTAAAAATAATTCACAGGCAAAGTTATCAGTAAGGACAAGAGAAAGCAGGTTAAGCTGTTACTCCTTCAGCTGCCAGACAGAATCCAGACACATTACAGAAATATCATCTTTAATCCTAAAGAAATAAAGAATAATATTATTCATAATAGATGCATATAAAAATTATTAAATATTTATGGGTATGAGCATTCATCTTTTCATTCATATGTTGTTCAGAATTGCAATGGCTGGTTCCAATAACAATTTGGTGACAGGGGAGAGGGCGCATTCTAAACTTAATTAACTTTAATGTTTCAGAGTAGTAATTTTCAGATCAAATTTATACAAATGTGTATGTGTGTCTGTGGATTTATTTCAGTAACTTGTTATAAAACAGTAACTTCTCTTTAATCATATTCTAACTTTCTCCTCTCCTCCATCCAGCTGGTCCTGACTCTCTCATCATATCCATAGACTTTGGTTTAGGATTCAGTGGCTATGCCTTCAATGTTAAACCCAGACAGGAAGGAGGAGAGACCCAGATAAAGAGATGGAGTTATGGACTTGGACTAGACACCCCAAAGACTCCAACCTGCATCCTGTTTGATGAACATGGAGAATTTATGAAGTTTGGTTATGAAGCTAAAACAGCATTTAATAATATGAGAGGAGGAGAAGCTGAGAAACATTATTTCTTTGAAGACTTCAATATTGCTATCCAGGGCAAAGTAAGTACAAGTAAAGCTTTACAGACAGATCTCCTTTTTCTTTTTACTGTGTTCTTTATGTGGACACCTTCTGATTTTAAATTTATTAGTATCTGAAGTATCTAAGATAGTTTAAACTTTCACTTGCTCTCCTTAAAGCTTTCCACCATAAATTAGGGTTTAGCTCTGTGGATCCCTAACTTTATTAACATCTCTTTCATGTCATGTCGTACACTTAAAAAAAAGGGGGGGGGGGTGGAGGGACTGAAGGTAGACCTTTATATCTGTGTATGAACAATACACCCACCTTTAAAAAAAAGCCTATTTGAAGGTGTTTTGATGAAGACTTTGAGAAAGACTTGTCTGAATAAAGTATGATTTATTTCAAACAAGCCCTTCATAGGTTGCAGACAATTTGGTGAGAATTCTGAAAACGGATTATAAAAATAATCTCCAAAGAAACTATGATGTAGTTCATCTTTTGAACCCTTCAGATGACACACATCCAGTACAATTTTTGACAATTCTCAACAACACTGACACTAACCTTTGCCTGTTCTCAAAGTGTACTGCAAACAAACAGATTTAGTTTATGTAAATAAAAATATAATCAGTTCAATCCAATCATGCAGTCATATTCATTTCAGTTCCATATATTCCAGTTTAATTCTAGTTAAGTAAGGTCCCAAGTTCAGTTTACTGTTCCAACTGATTAAGGTTTTCTAACTAAGGAAACCCAATTAACTGCATCGACTCACTGACTCTGCAGAAATCATTTCTGCTGAACAACATTGCATTGACAAAATGTACATCAAGGTCAACAGTTTGTCCATTTAGGTCCATCTAGCGGTGAAGACTCAGATAGAGATGGAGAAGGAGTAACCATAGTAGTGCTGAAGTTAGCTGTAAGTTACCTTCAGCACTTGGGTGTAGTATTTTTGGTACCGCACCCAGAAAAACCATGTGAAGCACAGATTTACCAAAACAGAAAATAGGTGATCTGATGTACTGATGTGTTAGAATAAGTCACAAATATCACAATAGAGACAAATTAGACACCAAACAGTTCTACATAGTGCAAAATCTACAACAAAAAGGTTTTGTAAAACACCTACTACAGTTGAACATGACAGAGGAGGACTACAGTAATCTAGGCCAGTGTTTCCCAACCCTGGTCCTCAAGACACACTGACCTGCATGTTTTAGATGTTCCCCTGCTTCAGTGCACCCCTTTCATTTGATTGCAATGCCTGAAGCATGCAGGGTAGTGCTTTGAGGACCAGGGTTGAAAAACACTGGTCTAGACGATGGTCAGACAGAAAGGTACAGTATTAGAAACAAAAGATATGGACAAAAAACTCAAAACAGGACAATTTTATTAATTTTGAGAGACAATATGGTCTGTGATTGTGACCAAGTAACTTTTAAACAGATTGGATCCATGTGAAGAATAAAGACTTTTCCTGTTTAGCTCCTATTAGCAAAACGTTTTATAGTTTTGCTAATATTTGTGAAAGTTTTGCATTTATCTGCAGAAACAAAAATATCAAACATATATTTTATGTTTTTTTCATCACTGTTAACATTAACAAGCTTCCACCACGTTTAATTTTCTCTAAATATCTAATCGACAATTTCTTTTGTCCATTGCTGGGATGTTAAACTGTTATTTATCTGATGTCGAAGAATGCACATTCTTCTTGGATTAGCCGAGCCCCCAGCATGGGGATGATGTGACATCACAATCTGATTGCCTGGTACTTTCTGAGAATCACTGGAATAACTCAGTGATTTATTTCAACACCAAGTTCTGATCAGAGGACTGGGATCAACATCTCAGCTGCTGCTCAAAGATATGAAGCGGTAAAAATATTTGATTTACTGCATCGAAATTATGGAGATTTTTTTCTCTCGTTATCAGAGATGCTCAGATACTAGAAAATGTAAAATCTTTGCTGAAGACCTACACTTCTGCTGCTGAGTGTTTCCTGTGTACAACACTGTGGAAAAACAGGGACTTTCTTGAATTTGACATCTTAACTTAAAATTGTGCATTTAATCCACTTATCAGAAAAATATATGTATTTTAATCAAGCAAAACGCACACGTAATCCAGCAATGTTTAGTTTTTCAAAACCAGTAAATTGTTTACTTGTCCGTCTTTAAATATATTATTTTTTGAAGACTGCAGCAGTTTTACATCTGTAATTCTGACAAACTAACCTGTGTATTAATACAAACTAACATATCAAAATTTATTCCCAGGACATCAGCAAGCAGACAATTAAAGCAGCAAATGACAAGTCAATGACAACGCTGAAGGTTTTTACAGAAGTTCTGAGGTTCCTGAAGGACGATGCTCTGAAAACCATCAGATCTCATCCAGAAGGAGGAGAGTTCACAGCTGATGACTTCACCTGGGTGCTGACTGTTCCTGACACCTGGAAGGATTTCCATAAACATTTCATGAAAGAAGCTGCAGTCCAGGTAACATCATGTTTTTAGAGTCATCATCTCTAAATGTTCATCAGAATCAGACTTCTGGTTTCTCCTCCAGGCTGGTCTTGTAACAGACGCCACTAAAGACAAACTGATGTTTGTTCTGGAGTCAGAAGCAGCTTTGACCTGGTGTTTGAAGCTTCAACCTGATGGTTTCATCACACAGAACCACAGCAGAGACTCACAGGATCAACCTGCAGGAGCAGCAGAACCTGATACCAGCTGTAACGGTACTGAGTGGATCTGTAACGTCTGGTAGACAAACATTCAACATTTAACAGGTTTTAGTTTGTTTTATAGGGCAAGTGTAATATATCAATGGATTCTTTAGCTGATCTGTTTTTACTAACCATGTGGAAGCAAATAACTCAGGTGAAGGTTTGAGCAAGTATTACATATTTGTTCTTAAATCTTCGACATCATCAAGCATTTTTATGCAAATTCAACCCAAGTAACCACATATTTACTTTATTTATTAAGAAAAGAAAGCAACCCAAACCAATGTTATTCTCCTTAAAAAAAATAAAAAATAATTTTTTCTCCTAAGTCTAATAACTGCAAACTAACAGTTGCAATCCAGCAGTTGGTTTAAATTTCAGAAAAGGACTTTTGTTTGCAGAGTATTTTTAATGTAGCAGATTGGAGGGAATGACCTGTTGAAGGTCATCTCACAGATTTCAGTCCAGACTTGGCAACTCATTATTTTAAGCCATTTAAAGGCAAATTGGCTGAATATGGCTGACTGGTTAGTTTGGATTTAGTCTGAAACTTGACAAAATTTAATAAATTGGTGATCTGATTAGCTATTACAAACAGCACATTTGATTAAATTGATCATCACAATATATATTATTATTGATCTAGGTCAGTGGTTTCCAAACATTTTCTGCGCCCCCCTATGGATTACAAATGGCTGTCTGGTTGAAACTACGCGTGTGAGGGGGGGGGGTGGAAATCGACTTTTTTGGGGGCAAAATGAATGTACGTAGCTGAAAATAGACACCAACATCGGTAGCCTACAGGCTACTTGTTAACAAGCTTAACGTTCTGTATTAATATTAGCTAGTCATCTTTTAGCTAACATTACCTTCATCCAACAGCTTTACTCAACTCAGTCGGTTAGTTTGGAGGGAAAAACTGTGAAAAGTTCTTTGCGTTTTGCTGGTTTGCTGCCGTGATTCTAACACAAACCTACGTAGCTCCACACAGCAGCAGCAGGTCTCCTTCACAGGTGTAAACCCAGCGCGAGCGTTGTAGCGCTCATGTTGCGTTTAAAGGCGGCTCGGAAAAACAGGTTACAACATGTTAACAACGGATTAAACAGTTTTAACTGCTGATAAAAGTGACAGAGGACACAGATATGGGAAGTGTGGAAGCCCCTACTGTATCAAATTGACATAGGAATAATAGAGAGTTGGCCATTCTAAGGCAAAAACCCAGCGCATATGTTCATGTTTTTTTTTTTTTTTTATCCAGACGGCTTCCCGCGCCCCCCCTGCAATGACACGGCGCCCCCTCTAGGGGACGCGCCTCACAGTTTGGGGACCTCTGATCTAGGTTATACTTACAACTAACGATTACACACCTGATATTATCACTATAATAGATTTACTCCACACCTTTAAAGCCAGAATATCATCTGAAATGGTGTTGATCAGAGGATGGGCCCTGTGACAGAGTGGTGACCTGTCCAGGTGACCCCACCTCTCAACCAGAACGTTAGCTGGAGAGGCACCAGCACCTCCTGACCCCACTGAGGGACAAGGGTGTACAGAAAATGGATGGATGGATGGATGGATGGATGGATGGATGGATGGATGGATGGATGGCTGGCATGTGTTCCTTTTGGTGGTTTTTTTACTCTTCTTTGCTCCATTAACCTGACAATCTTCAGTGGAAACGGTTTTGGTTTATTAATCTTACAGTGATATTCAGAGGTAGGCAGAGTGGACAGAAATTGTCCTTTTTCATGGTGAAGCTCAATGAGGTTTCTGTGTTTCTATAGATCCACCAGGAAGTCAGGAGGTTGTAAAGTTTATGGCCAAACCAGAAGAAACTGTCGTCCTGCTGGAGACACAAAGAGACGGAAAACGGTACCTTGTTGTCAACTGTGGAGGTAAAAGTTATACATTACTTAAGTTTTAAAAATATTTGTCTTCACACACTAAGAGAACCAATAAATGTGTGGAAGTGATTTTTTTTATTGTTTGCTGAATGTGAGCTAGAATGTGAAAATAAGTTGTTTTCTGAGTTTTATCCTTTAATCTGTTTTATTCTCTTCCTGTTTGTCAACAGATGAAAACATTTACTTTACTACTCATGAAGTCCTGGAGGGAGGAGCCCTGAAGACGCTATATGAGGCTCCTAAAGACAATCTGGGGGGGAAATATGTGGAAGAAAAATTCAAACAGTTCCTGCAAAAAATCTTCTCTAATGGAGTCTGGGATGAATATGAACAAAACTTCTCCAATGAGGTTCAGAAGATGATGTATGATTTCAGTCGTCTCAAACAGGTGGATGAAGATGTTCAGATCAGTTGCCCAGGTAACCTGGTCATGTTGGCTCAGAAACAGAAACAGATTGAAACGTTCTTTGATTCAGTGGAAGGAGCTTCCTGGGATGATGGATCTATCAGAATCTCCAGAGAGAAACTGAGATCTTTCTATGATTTTAGTCTGCAGAGAATCACTGAGAAACTCAGACAAATATTAAACAAAAATCTCAACATTGGGTTTATTGTGTTAGTGGGAGGATTGGCTGAGAGCCAGATTCTACGTCAGCACATCACTGATCAGTTTGGACGTCAGTATAAAGTCCTGTGTCCTCTTAGACCCCAGGAAGCGATTCTGAAAGGAGCCGTAGAGCTGGGGAGAAACCCAGAGATGGTGGAGCCTCAGAGGAAACGTCCAGCTTGGTTCAGATGTTGGTCATGAGATTTTTTTTTCCTTTGTTTTCTGATTTCTTAATGCAAATAGTCCTTGAGGAACAGAGTGTGAGTGAAGTTTTTGTTTTCATAAAGACGACAAATTACCAGCAACTAATACTAATAATAAAAATAATGATTTCTAATCAGATTCTTGTCATTAAAATAAAATGACAAAAATAAGAAACTTTAAATTCTTAACATCCGAATTAAAAATAATGTGCTGACAGTCATCAAATATCAGTATAATGTGTTGAACTTTAATTCTGTAGTGTAATTGAAGTTTCTTCTTTTTTAGTTTGTCATTTTTATCAGTTTTATTTTGGTGAGCCTGGCACTTCCTGTTCTCTCTACTTCCTTCTTTCTTTTATTTCTGAGTTTCTCCTGTTGGTTTTGAGTCTCTTGTCTGTTTCTGTTTATCAGTTTCTGCTCTCTTTGTTTAGTTCCTGTTGTTCCTTTCATTCTCTTTGATTCTCTCTTCTCTTTTCCCAGTTTTTCTCTCAGCTGCTGATAATTGGTAGGTAATTTTATTTAGCACATTTTCAGCAACAAAACAATTCAAAGTCCTTTACATAAATTAAAAAGGAAATACAAACAAAATAACAAACCAAAGGAAAGAGCAAAAGAAAAAGAATCTAATATTATTGATAATCTATCCCTGATGTTCTGTTTCTTTATCTACTGATCAGATCTCCTCAGTTTATTTTCCACTTTGTTTCTGCTGCTGGTTCATCTCAGTTCTGATCCATCAGATTCCCTCCATGGTTCTGATCTCTATCCTCAGATTTGTTTGGTTTTATGTTTGTTTTTTTTATTTTCTGAGTTTCTTTTCTAGTCATTAAACATTTCAGTTTGAATCCATCTCTCTCTCCATCTTGCCTACATTTGGCTCCTCCACTCATCCACCAGTGTTTCAGTGGTTAAACTGGACCAGAACATTTGGCAACGTTGCATCTGTAAAAGTCTGATTTGTTTTTGTTTGTTTTGGTTCTGAATAATCAGACACTATGTTTGTTTGTTTGTTTGTTTGTTTTATTACACAAACCCAATATGTATTTTATTTTTATATTTACATCTTTATAAGACTTTTTTTCATTGTCCATTTTTTTCTAAGTAGTATTTGATACCAAGAAATCAGTTCTACAGATTTGAATTTGTAAAATGAATAAAAATAAATTAATTCAGATTTTACTTGCTCCTGTCTTTCTTCAGTTTGTTGTGGTTTAGATTTTTTTTTTTTTTTTTGGAGTCTGATTTTTGGTTGACTGATCCTAATCAGACTGTGAGGTTGCAGAAGTTTTTGTTCTTTATTAAAATTCATTTCACTCACCATGTTGATCACAAACTCTCCAATGAACTTTGGTCCAGTTAAAACTTCATAAATATTAGCTATTGTGTTTGGTATGTTGATCAAATGCAAACAGGAACACAATGAATGTTTAATAAATAAATGAAAACTTATAGAACACCAAGGAAAAAAGTACATGGAGCTCAGGCAGAGTAATAAGAAGAATCAGTCAAGAACAATAAAAATAGATAGTTTATGTAACAAGGGGAGAAAAGAGAATAACATTAAATACAGGTGATTTAATCAGGATTATGAAGAGCTTTGAAAGAAACCAAACAAGCAGGGAAGATGAATAATTAACCAAGTGAAGCCATAAACTAAACCAAAAAGAGAAAATTAACACTGATCCACAGAAACTAAATCTAAATACACAAAAAGAAAAGACAAGAATAAACTAAGAAACTAACCACAAAGGAATTAACTAATATGGAAAAACCTTATAGACAATAATGAACACAAATGACTGTAGACAGCAAGAAGGTAGAAGCATAATTAAATAACTAAATCATCAAAGCCCAAATAAAAATCCAAACCTGAACACCCAACCAATCAAATAGAAACTCCCAATAATCAACACCCTCAAGAGCTTAAAGAGACACACCCCTTCATTATTCTGGAATTCTACAGTGTTTCAATTCAAAAAGCTTCAGAGTCATCAATGTATTAATGTCGGCCTGGTTTTCCCACAATCTGTACAGTAAATTCACTTCATTATATTATTGGCTTTGCTGCAGTTCATTGTGATAATTAAACACTGACTGATGTTTTCAATTCTTTAAGTTAACTGTAATTTTGCATAAACAGCTTTTGAAAAAACACATTTATGATTAGAAAATTAAATTAGACCAATTAAAACATTTTAATACAGAAATAGAGGCTTAATAAAATCCATGTTTCCTCAAAACCTTTTGCAAAGGTTCTTTTAACCAGAGAATGAAGTTTTACTGGAACACATATTCTAATTTATTGAATATAAACCTGTGTGTGTTCAGGGTTACATTTTTGATTATTTTAGCCATAATCTTTATGCATTTTAAGATTTACTATTTGGTTTCTTGATAGATGTTAAAGATAAAATTAAATATTATGTATATTTAATGGATAATAAAGTATCTGACATTTTATTACTTTTCTGCATGTGAATTGAATTTTGTTTTTTGTAAGTTACCCTGAAACAAATTTATTGTCTCTTGACATATAAATAATTTTACTTACTATAAATAGCTTTTTTTTATTTAATGTTTTATTTCAATGGACTTTAGTAGGAGAGATGCAACAAACAATAACTTCACTTACTGACATTAACAACATTACTACTAAAGATTTTCACAATGTTCAGAGACATATTATATTTTTAAAGGAGACTCTGCGACATGTTAGCATATTTATCAAACTATTACATTTTTCAGACAAAAACAAAACTGCACCATCCCTAAGATCTGTTTGGCCTTTATGTTTCTCCATAGAAAAGTTTCCAACTTGGGCCAAAGTTCTGCTAGTTCTGCTGGTTCTTCTTGCCGTTTCTGGAGGCCTTTTATTTCATTTACGACATTATTTCATGTCAGGTAAGTTAATTTTACAACAAAATCAGTACTAATGTTTTACATGCTGAGAGTTTTAGTTTTCCTCAGACAGATTGTGACCATTTCAGACAACAAATCATGAGTTCATACAGAAAGATGAAGATGCAGTGTTGTGGTACTCGAAGTTGGTCTTGGTCTTAAGACCATTTTTTGATGGTCTCGGTCTCGTCTCGGACTCGACCGCATTTGGTCTCGGTCTTGTCTCGGTCTCGGGCGCTGAGGACTCGGCATTTTATTTCAAGACCAGTCGAGACCGCAACTGTGAAAATATCACTAAACGTACAGCATACTGTCCAGTTTAACATCTTTGTTTTCAGTGGATGCAAACGCACTGATTAAAATCCAAGCAACTACGTGTTTCTGTTACTCCCCCCTTCCCTCCCCACCTTTCACTCGCGCGCGGCGCTCCAGGACATGCGCAGTGGTTTCCTCTCAG
>NW_006800618.1:161930-165557 GCF_000485575.1 Poecilia formosa | reverse complement strand
AGCTCTTCCAAAACAGTATAGTCTGTTTGGATGGAAAAAGTCAAGATCTCGCCCACTTTTTGTCTTCATTTCAAGCCTGTAGCAAGTTTCATTTGATCAGAAACAGGATCAGTCGTCATTTAAATTTGATAAAACAACAAAGACAACACTTGAACCAAACCGCGTGTGATAAGGCAACACAAACTGTGAGTCCGAGTGATCAGAGAGTAGAGACATATAAACAGAATGTGAATCCATTTAAAGTAGGTATACCTGAAATGGAGTTTAAGAATCTCAATTCTCTTGACAATGAATACCACCTAATTTCTAAGGAGGAGGATGATTTGAAAACTTTGAGTAAATATATAATCTTTGACAGGGAATGGCCAGAACCAGCACTCAAAGATTATAGTGATGTAGAAAACAGAACGAAGACTGCGACTTCTCCCAGGGTTTCAACTAGGACAGAGGACTATTCTAAACATCCAATAAGTAATTCCTTACAAAGGTCCTGGAAAGACACCATAATAGAATTTAAAGAGATTAATCTGATGAAGCACAGAGGTCAAGAGATTAAAAATAATTTGAATAAAAGACTAAATGAAATAATTCATTTTGGTAAAATAACACTAAAAGAAGAACTTATAGACAATTCTTTACCAGTAAAAGGAACACACACATCAACTCAGGGAAACTTTGATAGTTCTACCAAAACTGCCAAGATAAAATATGTTGAGCTTCAACAACTTAAGTTTCACATGCTGAGTCAGATTGAAAGACTTCAACTGGTAGCGAACTCAAGTGAGATACTTGATTCTTATGAAAAAGACAATCAAACTTTTCAGAAAGAAATAATCCTTTCAAAAGAGCAAGAAATGCAAGAGCAGGACGAAGCAAGAGGGGGAGAAAATGAAACATCAAGCAGACTCCTCTGTTTGCTCCAACATTACTGCTGTCGTTGCTGCTGTCATTGTTGTACCTGTCGAAAACATGTGTGCCCAAAGAAAATGGAATCATGAATGCCTAAAATATATAAATGTGTGTGTGTGTGTGTGTGTGTGTGTGTATGCTAAGTTTTTCTGCTGATAATTTTACTCTTAGTAAATGAAAATGTTAAATAAAATTGTCATTAGCAAGACATCTAAGATTCAGCACAGATTATCAGGCAAATTTTCAAAATGTTGTAAGAGCTACATCATAGTGTCAGTTTTATTTTGAAAATCTTGAGTTTAAGTATGCATCATGCTTTAAGGCTGGAAATGTAGTGCAATGTCATTGTAAATGGCGTTTCCTATATATTCTTTTCTTTAAAAAAAAATGATAGTGTACCAAATTCTTCTGCCGGTGAAAGCTGTTTGCTGTTTGTTTTGAATCTCATTTTTAACACTTAATACATTTAATGTGTGATGGAAAATATGTACACAGAACAAGTTTAGCCTAGCTCACATGTGTCAAACTCAAGGCCCGCGGGCCACATGTGGCCCGCCATGTCATTTTATGTGGCCCGCCTCAGCATTTTACAGGTCGATGATTGACTTAAAATAGGTTTTGAGCACGAATTGACTACAAACTACATCTCCCACAATGTATTCCGATTGTTACCAGCCAACATTATGGCTTCTCGCCACTAGAGAGCAGCAGAGTCACCTCAAGCTGCTTATTGATTTTTCCCAGCGAATAAAACTGAGATATCGATAAGCTAACATCAAAACGTCCAAGAAAAGAAAAATCGATTTACAGATTTACAAGTAAGACTGAATGAAGATGTGTGTGAGTTGGTGTCAGGGCGGCAGGTCGCGCTAGACTTTTTTTGTTATCCTTATCTTGACCGACAACATAAAAAAAAATCGGTCACATACAATTTTTATCTGTGAAATTACAATCATATTAACATCGGCCATTTAGTCGCATTTTATGCGGTTTAGTTAATATTCACCGTGAATCCAGATCCCATCACAAATTAAACCGATAAATGCATCTACATTTTTCTCGTAGTGACAAAAACCACTGACTGAGGCCCCAATAACTTTTAATAAATTAAATTAAGCGAATTTACTTAAATTAGCATCACTTCACCCGCTGGGGTCTGAACGCACTTCCTCCTGGTTCCCATCTGCAGTAAAATCTGCGCTAATTCATCAGTCAGTTGGATCTGTCTGATCCAAACAGACCAACTGAACTCTGAGTGTTTTACCCTGTGAGGTTCGGTGTGCGCTTTTACCAGGTTTCGCTTCTCCGAAACGAACAGATGTTACGTCTGCAGCTCCTCCAGAACGCCGCTCTCCTGCGTAACGTGCACCAAGAAGGCTCCATTTGTTAAATCCGCTGGATGTTAGAAACTTCTAGCGGTTTTTAAGTCTTCGCAGCGGCGGAGCTGCGTCCGCAGTGGTTGAGCAGCGGACTGCGCATTTTAGTCTAATTAACTTTTGCATCGTCATTTATTTCCTCAAGATAAACTGCCGGCTCCTCAAATTGATTAACACAACGTTGCATTCTCTTTAGTTTTCTCTGGTCTGTAATGGAGACTTGAATTTAACGCGCCATTTCAACCAAAGGTTTGTAATGCGCTGCCTAACCAGACGCTCCAAAGCGTCCGGTTCATAACTCTTCAACACGCTGTCAGCTCCCAGTCAGAAAGACGCATTTAGTTCAGAGACCATGAGATGATATTCAGAAAGGATTTTTTTAATTAATTGATTTCATTTGCCTCTGAGACTAAATCTTTGCGTAAAGTCTATAATGTCTGCCCATGTGACTTGTTTTTATCATTTGTTTGCTTACCTTTAAACACTGATTTAAATATTGTAATTTTTAAACTGAGCAGTAATTTTACATCCATGGAAACTCAAATGTAATATTTAAAACTTCAATACATAAAATCAGTTATTTAACTATATGAGGTGTTGTTTAATTTATTTTTAACATTGTATTTTTATACATTTATGCTAGGGCTGCCCAAGTTTTCCAGAGCTACCATCTGCAACTTTAGATGCATTCTTTCTCTAACTCACCTGGACCATTGACTCATTATAAGCCTCTACAGAACTGAATGAGGGAAGTCAACCTTTTGTCTGGGGTGTGTTTTAGCAGGGATGCACTCCTGATTTGTACCGTCAATGTGGCCATATGCTGAAGTGGCCCTCGGTGAAAATTGAGTTTGACACCCCTGGCCTAGTTAATCTTCATGGCTCCATGCGGCAACTTTTTTTTGTCATTTGGTTTCTATATATTAGAAATAAACTTTGATGTTAATCACTCATATCCTGGTCTTGTGTCCATTATTATATTCTGAGTGTGAGCCAACCATGATACAGAACATTGTTATGGAACATACTACAATTGTAGAAAATTGCTTGATTACTTGATTAATTGATTTTGATATTTAAGGAAAGATTTTATGCACATTTGAATTGAAATAATGAGTTTTTAAATGCATGAAGTCTGCAGCTTCTCTCTCTCCTGCTTTGGGTTTTGTTCAGTGTCAATATAGACTGCAAATTCTAAATTAGTTCCAATCAACTAAAATGTAATGCAGCTTTTAGTTCCAAATCAAATATCTCTTCTCATTTTAGATTCATCCTATTTTAAGCCACTTAAACCATACACAACCTCCACTTGTCACTCTTAGGTGTGTACATATATATATGT
>NW_006800618.1:154987-161049 GCF_000485575.1 Poecilia formosa | reverse complement strand
TCAGTTATTTGTCGGTGGTACATCCACCGACAAATAGGGGCTTGTCCTCCCATGATGGTTCCTCCAGCACCTCGTCCTCTGTTCCCCATTGCCTGAGACATTCGCTGAGCACATCGTCCATTGAGGCTTTGTCCTTGATGTATTTATGGATCTTGGATGTTTCATCCTGGACAGTGGCTCTCACACTCACTAGTCCTCTGCCTCCTTCCTTACGGCTCGTGTACAGTCTCAGGGTGCTGGATTTGGGGTGGAACCCTCCATGCATGGTTAGTAGCTTCCGAGTCTTAACATCCGTAACAAATATATATATATATATAAACTTATATATATAAACTTTGTATTTAATACCTAAGATAACAAATAAGCAATTTTCCCTTTGGGATCAATAAAGTATATTCTATTCTATTCTACATCCACTCTGTTAGTTGACTACTCTTTAAAGTCAAAAAGGATGCTTTCTTATTTCCTTTTACATCTTTAAGGAAATTCCTCCCTTCACAAGGTCAAATACTACTTATTATTGAACATTATAGACATATTTTATTTAATTTCATAAAAATGATCAGAATTTGCATTTAAAGTGAATTTTTAAAAAAAGTATTAAATTGGATGTGTATGATTGGGAAATATACACATTTTTTTCATTAATTTTAAATCTCTGAAAGCATTGTAAAAGCGTTCTGAGTTAATATTTGTCTTCAGGAAACTGTTGACATGTTGTGTACTGAGGTTAAACTCCCAGCTTTTACTAAAGGAATGTGTCAGTTGAATGCAAAAAAAATATTAAGGAAACGAAAAAAAAAATAGCACATCTGAGAATCCATGTTGATAGGGGATTGTAAATACAGTATATGTCAGAAATATAAGATATTGTCAGGTACAATGCCAATTTCTCTGAGACTGCCATGTGAGGGTGAGGATGTTACCCTAAGCAGTTACAATTTGTTGCTTTGTTACATAGCTTTGCCTGACTGTGTGCAAGTACACAAATGGTTGAACAGCTGTGTCGCACTTACATAAACATCTAAATTTAATTTTCTTTTTGTTGGTCTTTCACTATAAACTCTGGTATTGACAATAAGGTAAGGTAAGGTAATTTTATTTATACAGCACATTTTCAGCAACAAGGCAATTCAAAGCGATTTACATTAATTAAAAGGAAATACAAACAAAATAACAAACCATAGGAAAGACAAAAAGAAGAAAGAGAGCTAAATCCTTTTCTGGGTTAAAAGTAAAATAAACTAAGCAGTGATGTTCCTGTTAAGTATTTCTGGATTCTAAGTTCGTAGTTATTCTAATTCTAATTCTGATTCCATTCTGGGCTGTATAATATTGATCTAAATAGTGAATACTCCACAATTTCTGATATTACCAATGAACTAAAATAATCCTTTTCTGCGTTAAATAGGGAGTACTCCACCGTTTCGAACAAACTAAAACAAAAAAGAGGAAAGGACACATTAGGGCAAATGGCAACATTCAGACAAAACAGAGACATGAGTGAAGGTGGTGATGTCACAGGGCCATGAAACCAGGAGGCTGAGGCTCTTGGCAAATCTAATAGAGGTGTTCTCAAGGAATGCCCTTGGGAGCGCTCAGCTCCACAGTTCCATGGGTACAGGAGGGGGTGAGGTGGGAAAGAGTGGGGTGAGGTGGGAAAGAGTGTTATGTTTACATATCTCCAAGGAGTCCTTCCAAGGCCACATGGGGAAAGCCAATTCAGAGACAGAATGGTCGGGAAGATTATAAATTTCAATCTTCCCTAAAGTCTCTCCGATACATCTCAGTTACCAATTATCCAAATTAGTTTGGCCGTTCCACTGAAACGAAACTAGCAATTTCTCCAAGATTGATTCCATCCCGTTACTGAGATTTAGAGTCAGTAACGGGAAGGCTCCAAAAATATAGAAAAAGACAGGACAAAAACAGAGCAAGTAGGGCAGGCATAGGCAGGGAGGGAGCAGAGGAAAAAAGCGTTCGCCTTCATCAAGAGCAAAGTTGTCTTATACTTTGGGGTATAAGACAATAGACAAAGGTTTAAGAAAACATGGCTTATATTCAATATTTATTGCATACAGAAACAAATCAGACCAAACAAAAGTTATTAATCAGTTAAAGCCACCTTTATTATGACAAATGTGTACATCACATTTTATTGGTGCATGACTAACAAACCCAAGCTGCCACACAAGTTAAATGAAACCAAACCATTTTACAGTTTTCACTGTCATAGGCAACCATGTCATCTCAGGACACCGGTCTTTGTTCACTTCTTTGCTTATGCTTTTCTGGAGATACCGCGTCAAAGTTTTAGGGATGTTTTGTTGTTACAGGCAGAAAGCGGAATCCCATTTTATGCAGTCCTGTTTACTGCTTTTGTGAAATTGCAGCTTACAGGTTCAGGGAGATTCACACATTCAACAAATTGTTTTGCCTTCTCAAAGATAGCTGCCAGGTCTGGAGCAAAACGTACAACAGTCCTTCTTGGTCCATAGGACAAAGTTACTGTATTCAATCTCAGTGACAAAAATCTGCATTTGCCCCTGCTGCAGTAAAGATGTTGAGGCTTCTGATGCATCTCTCCTTCATATAATTCCAAACAGAAGTCAAGAGTTTTAGCAAGCTTCACTCAAGATTAAGCCCCGGTATTTATATGAGCATTAACCTGTGGAACATTTCCATAGGTGAGACCCCAACCTGTGGAAATTTTAGGCTAATGAAAAAAACCATACTGCGGATAATAAAATACTAAACTCTACTACTCAAGTATTACATTTTTTTCTGTGAGTTATATGGTCACAATATATGATAAGAGCTATTGTATTCTGTAATGTATACTTCCATAATAGTCATAATAGTGGTGAGATATTACTCTGTATCGATGTTTTTTTGTTTTTTTTTTCCTTCTGCGTTTGTTGCCCCCACACGCCCGACCTCTTGAATGGAAGGATAACTGCATCTCAGTCCTTTTCCTCCCTTCTGGATAAAAAACTTGAATAGCTTCTTTATCTCTGACCTTGGGGTATAAGCCACAGCTGGTAAGGAATGCAAGTTTTAACCGTGTGTGGAAAAGGCGCAAGCATAATGTAATAAGGTAAATATGCTGGTACTATGGTGACATTTTATTTAAGTAACAATAACAGTGTAAAGAGTAACCAATCTAATATGTAATTTAGGTAAATGTTGCTTTGTTCCTTTTTAGACAGTCAGTTTAGTCAGTCAGTTCAGTTTGCAGAGACTATGCTGAAATATCAGTTTATTGTGAGGATTTGGGTTTTCTGTGTGTTTATTTTAGTTCCTGTGTGTTTTGTCCAATCCTTGATTGATCCCAGGTGTGTCCTGTTTCCCCTGATTACCTTTCCTGTGTATTTATACCCATGAAACAAGGACCCCGTTGAGTCCTTGTCGCATGTCTTGAAGTCGTATGTCATTACCTTTGCTTCTTTACCAGTCGCTACCAGTGATTGAGCTCCTAGCCTTTTGCTCACCTATGGTGCCTGGATTTTGTATTCTTTGTCAGTAAACCATCATTATTGCACCTCCTCCTACGTCCAATCATGTTTACCTCACCACCAAAACCACAAATCATGACACTTATACTGCTTGTCTGAAATTACAGGGAAAAAAATTCTCAAAGTAGATACCAAAAACAAAATAAGTTATGGCACAACATAAAAAAAAAAGTCTAAATCCAAATTAATGTTGGTCCTGACAATCCCAAGCCTCTCAAATTGTCCAGTAACAAAATATGTACCCAGCTTAATCCTTAACAGAGTCATGGGGGCTGGTGCCTGAATTTACTTTGACAAATTATTGCTTGCCCTGGATTTTTTAATGCAATGTCAGTATAGAAAATGTGAGACATATATGTCTATGTTTAATAAATGTACTGTAAAGTTGTCCAACAAAGAACTTTCCCCAAATCACTGAACTCATTTGTTCTGAAATGTTACTGTCTAATTCAATGTTTCCCAACCCTGGTCGCACTGCTCTGCATGTTTTAGGTTTTTCTTTGCTTCAACCAAGCTGATTTCAGTTGATGTCTGATTAACAGGTTTGGACCACGAGTATTAAAGCAGAAAAACATCTAAAACATCCAGGGNCTATGCTGAAATATCAGTTTATTGTGAGGATTTGGGTTTTCTGTGTGTTTATTTTAGTTCCTGTGTTGTTTTGTCCAATCCTTGATTGATCCCAGGTGTGTCCTGTTTCCCCTGATTACCTTTCCTGTGTATTTATACCCATGAAACAAGGACCCCGTTGAGTCCTTGTCGCATGTCTTGAAGTCGTATGTCATTACCTTTGCTTCTTTACCAGTCGCTACCAGTGATTGAGCTCCTAGCCTTTTGCTCACCTATGGTGCCTGGATTTTGTATTCTTTGTCAGTAAACCATCATTATTGCACCTCCTCCTACGTCCAATCATGTTTACCTCACCACCAAAACCACAAATCATGACACTTATACTGCTTGTCTGAAATTACAGGGAAAAAAATTCTCAAAGTAGATACCAAAAACAAAATAAGTTATGGCACAACATAAAAAAAAAAGTCTAAATCCAAATTAATGTTGGTCCTGACAATCCCAAGCCTCTCAAATTGTCCAGTAACAAAATATGTACCCAGCTTAATCCTTAACAGAGTCATGGGGGCTGGTGCCTGAATTTACTTTGACAAATTATTGCTTGCCCTGGATTTTTTTAATGCAATGTCAGTGTGGAAAATGTGAGACATATATGTCTATGTTTAATAAATGTACTGTAAAGTTGTCCAACAAAGAACTTTCCCCAAATCACTGAACTCATTTGTTCTGAAATGTTACTGTCTAATTCAATGTTTCCCAACCCTGGTCGCACTGCTCTGCATGTTTTAGGTTTTTCTTTGCTTCAACCAAGCTGATTTCAGTTGATGTCTGATTAACAGGTTTGGACCATGAGTATTAAAGCAGAAAAACATCTAAAACATCCAGGGCAGTGTGTCTTGAGGACCGAAATTGGGAAACGCTGGCCTAATGTATGTATTTCAAATCATTTGATGAAATGTAAGTCAATAATATAATCCTGGCTCATAATGTATCATTCCAATAAGATAATAAATGATATTGTTGTATATTTAGAACATTGGTATTTATTAGTATTTGTATTCTGAAATGAACATTAAGAAGCATGTCATTCCATGACACAAAGCTTCAGCTCAAAAATGAGAATTAATTTCCTCATAATCAGTGTATTAAAAACAGAGGAAAATGTAAGTAGGTTTAATCAGAGTCAAATAAATCTATTCTGCTATTAAGCTAATTTACAATCTCTTGGCACATTCTCCTGATTGTTATTGTGTTTAATGTTGTCATTGGATGTGTGAAGATGTCAAAGTATTCACATGGTGTATTTGAGTGATTATATCAAGATGGTAACTAATGCTTTTCTATGAGGATACTATGAGGGGCCGTTTAGGACAAAATCTATGTTTTGTCTCTCACACAAGACTAAAGACTCATGCGCGCAACACACAAAATATGAAAATTGCACATATATACTAGTAAAATATCACACACGTATACAATGTTTCTCTCACACGCATAAACAAAATACTAAAATTGCGCAAATATACACTACTAAAATATCACACACGCATACAATTTTTCTCTTACACACACAAAATACTAAAATATCACATGCAAACAATTATTTTTTCTCATACACATACATAAAACTAAGATTGCACATATAAACTAATAAAAATATAGATTCATTTTTTGTATGTGAGAGACTCAATTTTGTATGTGTGAGAGACATTTTTTGTAAACATGTGTCAGAGAGACTCAATTTTTGTATATGTGAGAGTTGTCACGGAAGAAGCAGGGCAAAATTTGGAGATCAGATTGCACATGCATTGATACCACAGTGAAATTAGCTTCAAGTTGGATATTGGAGCTCATCAAGTTAAATTCGGTGAATAATAATTATCATGTAAATTATACTTAACATATGACTTGACATATGACTGTAAATAAGTAACTGGAAATTATATTTAACATATAAATGTTAAGAAATCATTTGTT
>NW_006800618.1:152542-154129 GCF_000485575.1 Poecilia formosa | reverse complement strand
GAGATTCTCGTTATAACGAGATACGTAAGTCGTTAAAACGAGATACGTAACCCGTTAAAACGAGATACGTAACTCGTTAAAACGAGATACGTATCTCGTTATAACGAGATAGCGATCGAAAAAACTTTTTTACTGCATGATAGCAATGCGCTTCCGTAGTATCTCGAGATACCTAAGTCGTTAAAACGAGAATCTCGTTATAACGAGATACGTAAGTCGTTAAAACGAGATACGTAACCCGTTAAAACGAGATACGTAACTCGTTAAAACGATATACGTATCTCGTTATAACGAGATAGCGATCGAAAAAAATTTTTTACTGCATGATAGCAATGCGCTTCCGTACTCCACGGTGTAAGCGGCGTATATCTCAAGGTGAATCCGAGTGCTTGGAGGTTCTCCTAGGGCTTATTCCGGTTCTAAGGCCTCTTACTTCGGCTCCACCGCCGGTTACAAGTCCGCTTACTCCGGCTCTAATGCCGGTTATAAGGCCGCTTACTTCGGCTTTAAAGCCGGAGTAGAGCTCTAAGTGAACCTCCAAGCGTTTGAGAAGTGAGCGGTAGAGAACGGCTGGCCGAAATTAGCGTTCATAAATCGGATTAACCTTGAGCTAAACGCCGCTTACACCGTGGAGCTCCAATATCCAACTTGAAGCTAACTTCACTGTGGTATCAACGTATCTCCATCTGATCTCCAAATTATGCCCCGCTTCTTCAGTGACAACTCTCACACATTCAAAACATGAGTCCTTCTCACACATACAAAAAATGTCTCAGATACAAAACTGAGTCTCTCACATACAAGAAAATGATTCTATATTTTATTAGTTTATATGTGCAATCTTGGTTTTATGTATGCGTGAGAAAAAAAAATGTTTGCGTGTGTGACATTTTAGTTGTGTGTATGTGCAATTTTTGTGTTTTGTGTGTGTAAGAGAAAAATTGTATGCATGAGCAATGTTTGTGTTTTGTATATGCGTGTGAGAGAAATTGTATGTGTGTGTGATCAGGGGCGCGGTAAAGGGGTGAAAAATGATGACAATTCTAGGGACCCTGGCCAGCACGGGGCACCTCCACAATTTAATTATTTATATTTTGTTCATAGACATAAAATAAAAAATTCGGGGTCCTGTCAAATGCAAAATTAATCATATTGTATTATTTTCAAAGATTGTTTTTAGCAGTAAAAAATTTATTTTACTCCTCCCAGACCAAAAAAACACACGTCCGTTTTTGCCTTGAACTCCCCTGGATCTGCATGTGTAACAGAGAGAAGAGCTCGTGTGTCTGTGTGAGTTTTGATCGTAATGATTATAGTGGTGGTTGTATGTATTTTTGATTTTGTTTGGAGCCACCTAGTGGTGTGATGAGTGACTGCATGCAACGGGTCCGTCAGGCACTCTCGCGGCTTCCTCCACCAGAATTCTGAGGAGCGCTGGTGGAGGTAGTAGGTGTGAGAGAGGCAGCTCTTCACTTCTTTTTTTACTTAGGGTCATATTTTTCTAGTTCAACAATTAACAAGGTACTGTAAGAATATTTAACATCTATAACCATAGGCGTAGGAAGCGGGGGGGATGCGGGGGACATG
>NW_006800618.1:147118-151897 GCF_000485575.1 Poecilia formosa | reverse complement strand
GGTATGAGAGGTAATCTGTGAAAAATCTATTTCCTCTGCTTTCTCCCAGTGCTAGAAACAACCAGTCAGTGGCAGGAGAGTTTTAGTGCTGTCAATCACAATCTCATGTGGTGCTGCTCATCCTTCCCCCCCCCTCGCTCTGTGCTATTCTGCAGCTAGCAGAGCACAGAGCTGTGCAGATTCAAACTGTGAGTGCTCAGTTTAGTTAGCATAGCTACCAATGATGGCAGATAAACGGTTTCTTGTAATAAGTTGTTTCTCCACCATTAGCACATTTAGCAGTGAGTGAATGAGGCTAATTGACAGTGCTAAGAGCGTCTTACTAGTTCTGATTGGTTGTTTTGGTCAGAACGGTGCATTACTTTAACCAGTAATAGTAGTTCAAGAAGGAGATGGAGGAGATTGATTGTTTTCACAGATTATCTGTCTCATAAACTGCTACGACATCGTGACAGCTTTAACAAATATGGGGAAAGCATATTTTATATTAAAGTTATGTACTGCAGCTTGAATAAAATGCAACTACATAGCATTTTGAGAAGTCTGGATTGCTTTATGTGTAGTTGCACGTTGCTTTTGACAATTGCTCATGGGGAGACATTTCAGTATCTAAAACTAATAGAAAAAATGTAAGCAACATACTTGCATACTGGATGTGAACTGTTGGATGTTAAATTCATGAGCAGTAAATATTGTGCTAATTATCAGAATTGAACCAAAGAAAGCAAGGCAGATGCAAGCCGTTAAAATTGTGACGCTTTTTATGGGTCAAATACTCAAGAAATTGTAACATCAGCTGCGCGGGGGGCCCAATCAAATTTTTTGTCAGGGGGCCTAAGATTTCTGGCAGCGCCCCTGTGTGTGATATTTTAGTAGTGTATGTGTGCAATTTTAGTATTTTGTGTATGCGTGTGAGAGGAAAATTATATGCGTGACATTAAATTTCATATTTTGTGTGTGCGCGCATGAGTCTTTAGTGAGAGACAAAACATAGATTTTGTCCTAAACGGCCCCTCATACTTTTCTGTAGCATAAAACTTAAGATGACATTTTTAAAAATCCACTTAAAACATTAGATTGTGCAATAAGACGTTTGAAACAACTGCAAAAAATGCAGTTGCTGCTCATCTCATAAAGCCACAGAAAAAAAAAAGATTTGTATCAATTTATTATTTATAATAGTTTATATTAGCATCAATATCAGAATTAAAATCTAAATAGCATCGAAAAAGATAAGTGATGTTTAAACATTTAATTCAGTCAAAATTACAGTAAGTATTTTGCCAGCGATTTGCATGAGGATCACATCTCTTCATCATATTGTTAGGCCTTTCTGGTGTATGTAACGTACATCATTTATCTTTGGAGTTCCTCGAGCAAAGCTTGAAGAGACAAAAATCAATGTCAGTCATAACATTTCTAGTATTTTGTAGTACATGCACAGCACACAATTACAACCTAGTGTTGGACCTGACCTTAAATAGCAACTGGATTTTTCATGTTTCTTGAAGACATTTTGAAGGCAACTTCTCAACCAAAATAGTTTAAAACCTTACCTTTGATAATCTCATCCTTCATCTTGTTAAGCTCTTTTTTCACCTCTTCTATAATCTCCTTAAGACATAAAATGGCACAGTAAGATCTGTGCAGTTTTCGCAAAAGCATTATTCTGTGTTTCGAAACAAATTAACTTGATTTCTAAATTATTGCAAAAAAGAAAAGCAAACATTGCTGTCTTGCTGTGATTGCTGCACATTATAATACAAATTGAGGATTTAACCTGTTTGACACGCTCCATATCACCGTCTCCTTCTTCACTATCTGACTTTTTCTTCACCACTTTCAGCCTGAGACAAAAGAACACATTTACTTTCAGTTAGAGCTGTATTTTTAAAGCAAATGCCCCAAAATAGACGTAGCAGAGCTTGTTTCAAACTGTTTCAAAAATTACTCACGTGAACCTAGAAAGTAGATGTTTATAGGGTATACATGAACTTATGCAATTTTGATAAATATTTACATTTTATATGTGTAGTTGCATATGCTGATGAGCATATGCAACTACACATATAAAATGCATGGCACTCAGCAACTTCATTTAAATACGAAAACCTCTGCTAGGCACAAGGGGAGGGGGGTGATAGGGGAACACTGACACACAGCATTTTTGACCATTTTTGGCAGTGCTCGACTCTGACAAAAACCTCTTGCCGAAAGCCCTCAATCTCCATGCGCACGGCAGAACAAGGTGTCAATAGCTGCCGAAAATCCCATTTTTCGTCCTGTGTCAGTTGAATGATGTCTATGATGTCTAGTATCAATAGCAGTGCTTGTGTTTTAATAACTGTAAACCATGTGTTTCAACTTTGTTTCTGTAATTCTTGAATGGGACATGTCTCCTTTTTCTCTTTTTGAACATTATTTAATTAAGAATACAAATATTCATTTGAAACGCCAATGATAAAAGGCTAAAACAGAAAATGAACTCATCAGACACAAACACACACGCGTGCGCACGCACACACCCGCACAAGTGCACACACAGACATAACACACATATTCCAACTATTGCTTCTTGCCATTTAAAAGTCAGCCAATGAAAGTCATGAAGGTTGCATGGTCACTGTTCTTTCCATAGAATATAGGCTTGTCCAGTTCAGTTAATGCTATCTGCTCTTATTTCCAATAAAAAGTACTTCTGAACTAGGGATTCTCTTTTGTCTACATCTCAAACCCAAGCTGGTCAAATTATATAATCCTTCATGTTATGCTTGGTTCTGTTGAAGTTTGTTTCCCGTTAATGAGGAGTGGTTTTCTTCCACATGTGATTCCCAGGACGCGGGATTCAGCAAAGTCAATTACTGAATGCAATGAGCAAGTCTGTAACCTTTTACCAATGATTTACTCAATTTGACCATGTTTGACCACACATTTCAATTCTGACTAAATTGAAATGTGTATTTAATTGGATCTTGTTTCAAATATTCATCCATCCATTTTATATACACCCTTGTCCCTAGTTAACGTTCTGGCACACATTCACACTTAAGGAGAATTTAGAGAGGCCAATTAAACTGACAGTCATATTTTTGGACTGTGGGAGGAAGCCGGAGCACCCGGAGAGAGAACTTGCGCATGCACATGGAGAACATGCAACCTCCATGCAGAAAGACCCTGGGCTGGGAATTGAACCCAGAACCTTTTTGCTGCAAAGCAACAGCTCTACCAACTGTGCCACTGTGCAGCCCTGTTTCAGCTATTATTGGATTGAATTTGATTTACTGAATCTATCAAATAGGATTCCATATAATTGTGTATGAACTGTAATTCTCACACAGAGAATTCTGTTGGAATTCTCTGTGTGGAATTCTCAAGAAGCATTTTAGAGCTTCCAGAATTTAACCATTTTAGAGAATGCTTAAATCCTCTAAAATGGATTTAAGCATTCAATGTGCTTAAATCCATTTTAGAGGAACAGATGAGGGAAAAAATACTTAAAAAAATATTTTCATTATTTCAACATTATTTCAACTCTATATATATTAAAACATTTTTACTAACATTTAAACTAGCTTCAGAAAGCTAACATTTTGAGCTGTAAAAGTAGAAAAGATTTGTGTCACCCAAATATTTTATGAAATGTAGCCGCTAAATATACATATAGCTTAAAAATGTTTTTTTTTTGCTACAGTGTTGCTTAAGACTGTAAGCACCACATAAGTACACATACAAAATGAGAAAAAAATGGCTGTACCTGGACCCAGGACTCTGGGCAGATGTGCTGGAGCTGATGTCTTTCTGGGTGGCAGTTTTTGGCCTGTTACAAAACAGTATTTGTTTAACAAAGGCTTGCTGAACATTTACAGAGAAATTCAAGTGTTTTAAGGCACATTATATAACACGAGCCCTCAGTAACCTATGTACTGAAGTCTTCTCTTACCTTGGTGTTGAAGCAGATTTATATTTCAGCTCGTTGATTTCTGCTAAAATATTTATTTTTACAATGTGATGTTATTGTTATTTAGCTATGTGAAATTTTATTCATAAAAACATAAATTTATGTTTCCATAAAGTTGGAAGAGGGAAGGTGTATTAAGTGGGAAGAAGTAAGTCTTTTGTTGTTAAAAAGACAATGGAAGAATTTACTCACCCCCTGATCCAGAGAACTTTGCATTTGCAGGAGCACATTCTTCCTGTTGTGGCACACAAATAAACCACATGTAGTGTCAAGCAAGATAGTCCCCTGTTCACTCAACAAAATATGATCATGAGAAAAGGAACATTTACATCGCAAGGTTCTTTCACTTTTTCCACAGGCTTATCAGCAGCTTTCTTCCTGATAAGAGAGACAAAAATAAATGTATAAAATACATAAGATAGACTGAGCCAGATGTCATATCCATATTTTGAAATATCTTCCTAGCTACCTAAATATCTATCTGTAATCTTTACTTTAGTTATTTTCATGTTACTGGGTTATTTACATAAGGCATAATGAATAGATTAAGCTTTATTATTGTTATTATAATTAATTATTATTATTAAAGTTCAGCTTATTTAGTTTATTATTGTGTGTAAAGTAAGGTAATTTTTTGATAAAGCATAAAAAGTAATGATGTTGGTCAAAATTAAGTTCAAGTTGACATCAGTGTTCTCTTAAAGAAGGACAAGGATCCTGACATCTATCCCTATAACAGGCCCACACACCTGATCAGGGTTCTCCCAACCATTATCTCCAAAGAGCAGACGGGCTTCATAAAGGGGCGTCCACTTTATTAG
>NW_006800618.1:144711-145617 GCF_000485575.1 Poecilia formosa | reverse complement strand
GCCAGAGAGGCTTTTCTTAACTAGCTAGTTAAGAAAAGCCTCTCTGGCCCCTCTGGTGGTGCCTACAAGCTCAATGATGTGATATTGTGTGGTCAAAGGAGCATAGCCTGCATTGTGTTTGTGGTTCAACACAGCACAGCTCCAATGTGGCTCCAAACAGCTGCAATCTGTTTGCAGGTGCAGCTGCTTGGGTGTGTTAGGTTTGTATGCATCAGGGTTTGTTTAACCTCTGTCATGGATCTGTTGTGGAAATACAGTAGATAATACATAAAAAAATGTACCAAAAATAAAGGAGATTGCACTTTTTTGTTAATTCCATCTAAGTCAGAAAACTCAGACTTTTTTTTACACACAGACTTTATTACATCCAGTGTGATGTCTCTACCTTTACTGTTTTCCGTAATTTAGCTCCTGCAAGGGCTGAAGCAAGATCACTGCCGCCCCCTTGACCTCCAACTTTTCCACTTCCTCCTGCAGGGGGTGGAGGTGGTGCAGGTGGGACTGCACCACCAGAGGGAGGGGGTGGAGGTGCTGGTGGGGTTGGAGCTGGAGGAGGTGGTGGTGGAGCTGGAGGAGCAACTGGCGAAGAGGCGGGGGTATCTGACCGCTTTTGCTCTCTCTCTAGCTGCTCCTGCTTTTGTCGCTCAAGTCTGAACAAAAAGAAAAGCTTAAATTATGCTCTATAATTACAAAGTTTAATGAAAATATCAAACACATGACTGTTCTGGATAGTTGAACCTTTTCTGCTCTTCAAATTGTTGAGGAGATGGTCCATTGTTAGCAGAACCTGTGAGAGAGTTATTACATCAATTTAACATATACATACATATGTAGACACACACACACACACACACACACACACATATATATATATATATATATATATATATATATATATATATATGT
>NW_006800618.1:141636-144057 GCF_000485575.1 Poecilia formosa | reverse complement strand
CAGAGTAAGACACAGTGAGCTAGCCATGGAGCTAGCCATACAGTAAATAAGTAAAGTACAGCGATATATTTGTTTTCTCCTCTCTTCCGACATAAACATGAAAAACTACATTTCTACACTTAAACAGTTTTCTAAAGTGGAATTTCATTTGAAGAAGGAGATAATAACTAAAGGAAGAACAGCACCAGAGCTGAAAGTTTTGCTTCGAGAGTTTGACGATTCTTAAATGGAGTAGAAAAGACATGCTGAGGATAGACTTGGCTTTGGATGAACTGATATTTTTGTGCAGAATTAGCGGTGCATGGATTTCATTGATAGATAAAGGTAAGACAGCAATAAGATGTTTTTTTTAATGAAATGTGCGTTTTTTGGGCTACAGTTTGTATGTCTAAATAATTCCGTAAAGTAGAAGCGGGAGCTAATCTACCACAGCAATTATTTATTAATTAAATATTAAACCTAAAAAAACCTAAAACAGACTGAATGTTCTGTTCTGTCCTCGAGGGCCACTGTCCTGCAACTTTTAGATGTGCCTCTGATGCGCCACACCTGAATAGAATAATTAGGTCATTTGCAAGGCTCTGGAGAACTGATCTACACAAGGAGGAGGTAATTAAGCCATTTCCTTCCAGTGTTTTGTACCTGTGCCACATCTAAAAACTGCAGGACAGCGGCCCTCGAGGACTGGAGTTTGAGACCCCTGTAACATGAAGTGGCATTGTTGTCAGTTGCTATGGCAACGAATCTGCGTAGCTTAACGAATACAGATCACTTTGCTGTGGATCATAGCACGAAATCAATACCTACATTTCTAAGTTTCACTGAGTTAACGCGGCTATGGATGACATGTAAATGATTAGTCCAGAACATGCCTTGCTCAGCTTTGGGTACCTGCACTTCCAGATCCACTGAGAACTTCTAATGCGTGAGTCATGGAGTTGGCAAACAGAGCTGCATCTTCTTTATTGCCAAAATTTAATCCCCACACCTGTTTAGGATCTCGCCACTGATGAAAGGTTGCTGTTGCTTGATTATACTTCATCCCTTTGACAATAGGGCAGTTGAGCACTACCTGACATAAAAAGAACCACATATAAAGTATTACATTTCTTACATCATTATTATTGCTGATATGATTATTATTATCATTATTTTTTATTATTATTATTTCTATTTTAGTTAGTTTTTTATTTATTTATTTTTTTTAATTCATGTTATTCATACTAGAGCACAGATGTTAACAGCTGTAAATTTGTCATGTTGAGTTGGTTTATATGCTCATATAATTCTGCAGTATGAAGGCTCGTGATAAATGTTGAGAATTTTTTATCTTTTTCTGTTGCAAAATGATTGAATAACATAGACCGAAGATTCAAGGCAGTATTTTATTGGCACAAGCTGGCAATGAAATGTTGGCCTGAATTCAACACATCAGCTTAACAGGGACACATAAGTTATAGCAAGGATGCAAAAATATGACTTGACAAATTAGGGGCTGATATGTCTTTGTTTGTCTCTTCCAGAGTCTTACAGCAGATCTGTACAATTCAACATGATTTCCATAAACTCGACAAAGTGTTTGAATTTTCAAGCTCCGTTTTTTTCTTCCTGGTAGTTAATACAGTATTACTTAATTTTGTTTTAGTTTAAATGAATTATGAATATTCCAAGTTATTGTTTACATTTTCTTAATTTTTTCACATCAAGTATAACTAAACAGTATAGATTAACTGTGATTACATGCTCAGATTCATATTAATTGGGATTCATCCTGCTTTTTCAAAGCTGTTATTTTCAAAATCTGACAAGAGCTTCTGTATTGCGTTGTTAAAAAAATAAGTTAAAAATTCTGTTGGTTAATTTGTAGGAGGATAAACAAATTAAGGAAATCCTTAAGTCCAACAAACAGCAAAAACGTAAAAGAAGAGAGAATTGGTAAGATTTATGTCATAAAGTAAATTTCAAAAACATAACAGTGTCATACAGACATTTCAGTTGTACTGAGATTATCATCATATTAATGGAGCATGTTGGAAAGTGTTTTATGTCTTAAGACTAAAGTTGCCTTTTAATATTAAAATAACTATGTGTTCTCTAAAGTGAATATCTTTCAGTTCAACATTTTTTAAAACAACTGAGAAATTGCATATTGTATTGGCGGACGTATGTTTCTTCTCCCATACCTGCTGGTCAGCCTGCAGTTTGCGGCCCACCACTCTGAAGGTGTTTGTTGAAGCGTTGTGATAAATCTGGACACGGCTGACATGGGTTGCATCTGACCCTGCCGGTACCCAGCGCTTACTGCTGTCATCATAAAGCAAGACTGTTGCTCTCACAGCACACAAACTGGACTCACTACAGAAGAGACAAGCAGATTGGAAAAACAAGAAGCAAATAGCATATTATATATATATATATATA
>NW_006800618.1:137124-141392 GCF_000485575.1 Poecilia formosa | reverse complement strand
ACAGGTTTTATCTTTGACCACTTCCTGTGTTCGGTCCTCGGTCCATTTCCTTTTATGGTAGACTGGATTTTTTTTTTCTGTTCAAGGTTTGATGCAATGAGATGTAAGAAAAATAAGCCAGTTTTGCTTTATTGCACTGCTACCTTTCATTCTCTCTAACTGCGAAAGTAAAATACCTGACATGAGGTTGAGATGCAATGGAAGGCAGGAAATGTAGACAGAACACAGGAAGTGTTTAGTTTCCTTTTCTTTAAAGTTATAAAAAAAAATTGTACAAATTATCTTTTTATGATATTTACATGGCTAAAAAGAGTCATGTATAATAAAGTTTTGGGTTTTTTTACTGTTCAGAAACTAATTAGTCTATACTTCAATTTTGTAGAGTTTTGTAGAGATTTCAGATAGTAGAACTTTAAGTAACATTGTCACATTTATTATAACATAACTTACCTCATTTTAAAGCTGCAATGAAAATCCAGTGATTGACTTGCTTTACAAAAATTTGCTGCTTTTCAAAAATCTCTCACTCCCTTTTAATTGTAAGCTGAAAAACTGCTTGACATTTGTTTCGGAAAAGTGCTGTTGCCTTCTCCCCTGACACTGAAACCAACTAACTGCACTTCTGCCTTTGTATTCTCATTTCTTCGGCTATTTTTTTTCCGGCTCTCTTCCTGTTCTTGTTTGAACTTCTTCTAAACACTCATTTCCCCTTTAACTTTTTCACCTGTGGCAATGGGTGCACGCTGTTCTGCTCTTTTTTTTCAGAACATGATTTGGTTTTGGTTTATCAATTTATATTGGGTATGATTTGTGTTTAGTTGAAAGTATAAGTAGTTAGAGTGCAAAAGAAATCTGCTTTTACATCTTTGTCTGTTTCTGTGGTTAGCATAACTGACATCCTCATGTTAACCAGTGCAGCCTCACATAAAGCGGTTTGATGTATTAGAGGGGCTTCTCTTTTGTTTGCTCAAGCTAAACACTTCCTAGTATTCTGTTTGATTGTCACAGTTTTATTGTAGTGTGTGTGTGTGTGTGTGTGTGTGCGCGTGTGCATGTGTGTGTGAAAGGTGAGTGTGAATTACCTAGACATGAACCAGATGTTTTACATTATTATTATTATATTATTATTATTACAGGATAAAATGTACAATTTGAGAAATTTTATAGTGTAATTTTATACTGTACTGTGTATATTGTACTTTATCCTTTTTTGTTGTTTTTTGTTTTGTTTCTCTTCTCAGTATTGTTCTCTTTCCTATACTAACAATGCAAATTCCACACTTGTGGATGTCCAAATTATCTGAGTCAGACCAAAAAACATTTCATTTTTGAAGTGGAAGCAAAAATATTTATAATCCTGATCACTCTTAAAAAGTAGAGTATATGTATAACGAAACAGGGAACATTAATTAGTACATAACGATACTAATGTACCGTAATGTACTAATGTACTGTAATGTACTAATTGATTTATTTGTGTTAAAATATAAATAATATTTTAACACAAATGCTTATTTTTATGTTATCAAACCAGGTGGATGTTTTGTAAAATTGACAACTTCATGAAACAAAGTTTGACATGTCTAATACCTCACTTCCTTCCTTAGCAACTTAGTGGCCACATTGTGTTGTGTAATGTGCAAGCTGATGAGCAATAAAAGAACAGCCTACTTTGCTTTTTACTGCCAACTAAACAATATAAGACATTAGATTATTGCTTGATAATTCTTTTAGCAAACAGAAATTGTCATGCTATGTTTTTTCTCAGTTCTACAAAAGCTCTATTTCACAATAACGTGGCCTATTTGATAAATGCCTTAAATGTGGTGCAAGTGTTGCGAGGCGATGAAGGAACTTGAAACTAATATTTAAAATATGCAGGTATCTGTTTCAGAACAGGCAACTTTTTGAAGTAGGTACAAGCACCAGAGGTAATGTGAGCACACTCTAAAACATTTGAGCCGCATTTAGTTGTGTCTACTATCTTCTACTCTTTAAGTCAAATAAATTTTGTGAGTTCTAGATTTTGAATCAAAAATGTGTATTGGTGAAAGATAAACTTACAAGTAAGTTATGTTAACTTTCTATTAATTTTGTCAGTCCTCTGAGAGTTGAACAAACTAGAGTTTTTAGGTTAGCACTTTAAAAAATTGAAAGAAGAAAACAAAGGAGTGGGAACTATTTCCCAGTGAGCTTAGCGGCATGATTTTATATCCTGTGTGGCACCGTAAATGAGAAATATGTTACTTTTATTTGTTATTAAAGCAAATGTTCATTTTAATGCAGATCAAAGTTTTTAATCCATGGCATTTCACCAAATTCTACGTTGTCTGTGATTTTAGTGCCTATTGTAAAAGATAAGGCTGGTAAAATAAATAGCAAAGACAACTATCAGCCTATAGCTTCGGCCAGTACTTCATCAAAAGTCTTTGAGAGGGCTCTGCTAAGTAAAATCGAGAAGTTTATAGCCACATCTGATAATCAGTTCGGTTTTAAACCAAAACTTGGCAGTGATATGTGCATCAAGGAAATCTTGGATTTAAACAAGAGACATGGTACCATAATTTTTATGTGTTTCATAGATGCATCAAAAGCATTTGACCATGTTAATCGTAAAAAAATGTTTTATAAATTACATGAGAGAGGAGTTCCTAAATATTTATTAAGAATATTAGTGTATTGGTACTGACATGCTCACTAGAGCATGTCTGTAAAATGGGGAAACTCTGTATTGGCTTCTTTTTATGTGGGTAATGGTGTGCAGCAAGGCAGCATCTTGTCTCCTTCCCTTTTTAACCTATATATGGATGATTTATCTAAACTGTTGAATCAATGTAGGACTGTGCTGTTGGGTTGGCAACAGAACCATCAACCACCTGATGTATGCTGAAGATCTTGTGATCCTTTGTCCATACAGTGCTGGTCTGCAGCAACTGTTAAGGGTTGCTCTCAGTATGGGTTACTGTATGATATTAAATACAACGCAAAAAAGAGCAACATCATGATTGTCAAGAGCAAAGAAGACACTAAATTATCTTTCCCTGACTTCACACTGTCTGGCAGTATCTTCCAAGTTACTGATGAGGTGAAATATTTGGGACATTACAACACCACTGACCTGTCTGATAGAGACATTTACAGAGCGTTGTATTCAATATGCACAAGCTAATATGCTCTTTCGGAAGTTCTCCATGTGCTCAGCATCTGTTAAAACTGCACTTTTTAAAGCATATTGTACTCCGATGTATACTGCCCACCTGTGGCGGCATTACAGAAAAAGCAGTATGCATAAATTTCAGGTCGCTTACTGTTCTGGTGAACTGCTAGGTAACCACTCCTGCCTGTTAGTGAAGAGAACCAGGTGGACTCAATCTTCTAGCAATCAGAGTGCAGCTACTTTTGGTGTGACTGATCTGTCACCCCTGTTTGAGAGCATGAGAAGCAAACAGCGCTGGTAGCATGTAAATTCAGAACTGTGTAAAAGTTTCTACAAACTGTGAAAGACAGCCGGTAAGCCTCACAATGCTGTTGCTCATTGCTGAATTTCATTGGAGCAGCAAATGAACTCTGATTGATTATTGTATCAAATTGTTTAATCTTATTGAAGTCAAGCTAGTAAGTTAAAAAGAAAAAAAGAAGAAAAAATACACTTGGTGTTTATT
Organism: Poecilia formosa; assembly: GCF_000485575.1. Taxonomy (NCBI): domain Eukaryota; kingdom Metazoa; phylum Chordata; class Actinopteri; order Cyprinodontiformes; family Poeciliidae; genus Poecilia; species Poecilia formosa. The sequence goes on along the minus strand of NW_006800618.1, from coordinate 137,730 downwards.
GGTTAAAGTAGAAAGAAAAAAATGTTGGTCAGAATGTTTGTGAAAATATTTAACAAAATGATAAAAATGCTAATTTATTTATTGCTGTTGAATTTTACTATAAAATATTTATTATACTTTTAAAATAACTGGTTTAAAGGGGTAGAAATCTGATTTTCACAATGTATTTATCTTGTTAATTTCAGAATGTAATAGATGTCTTTCTGTTTCTTTTGAGGTTTTTCACCTATGGGCTATGTGCAATGTCCTATGTGGACAATCATACAAAAAATAAAGATGAGTCAACTAAATTAAAGGCTCTTTGAGTGAAATCCAGTTCAAACTTCTCAGTGGAAACTATCCATTTCAAGTGGGGAATTGCACAGTAAACCTAACCTGAAAAAACTTGACACTTACAATGATGGCATGAGGATGCTCCTTAGGGTGCCACGATGGAGTAGTGCCAGTCAGATGTTTATAAATGCCAATGTACCAGCTTGCGCTGCTGTGCTTCAAAACATTGTGTACAGATGTGTAGGTTAACAGACCCTGTAAACATCATTCAGACTTTGACCAATCCTGTTCAAAGATTAGTGAGGTTCTTCTCTAGTTTGTGGAATCACTGGT
>NW_006800618.1:131738-137114 GCF_000485575.1 Poecilia formosa | reverse complement strand
ATTATTATATTATTATTATTACAGGATAAAATGTACAATTTGAGAAATTTTATAGTGTAATTTTATACTGTACTGTGTATATTGTACTTTATCCTTTTTTATTGTTTTTTGTTTTGTTTCTCTTCTCAGTATTGTTCTCTTTCCTATACTAACAATGCAAATTCCACACTTGTGGATGTCCAAATTATCTGAGTCAGACCAAAAAACATTTCATTTTTGAAGTGGAAGCAAAAATATTTATAATCCTGATCACTCTTAAAAAGTAGAGTATATGTATAACGAAACAGGGAACATTAATTAGTACATAACGATACTAATGTACCGTAATGTACTAATGTACTGTAATGTACTAATTGATTTATTTGTGTTAAAATATAAATAATATTTTAACACAAATGCTTATTTTTATGTTATCAAACCAGGTGGATGTTTTGTAAAATTGACAACTTCATGAAACAAAGTTTGACATGTCTAATACCTCACTTCCTTCCTTAGCAACTTAGTGGCCACATTGTGTTGTGTAATGTGATGAGCAATAAAAGAACGGCCTACTTTGCTTTTTACTGCCAACTAAACAATATAAGACATTAGATTATTGCTTGATAATTCTTTTAGCAAACAGAAATTGTCATGCTATGTTTTTTCTCAGTTCTACAAAAGCTCTATTTCACAATAACGTGGCCTATTTGATAAATGCCTTAAATGTGGTGCAAGTGTTGCGAGGCGATGAAGGAACTTGAAACTAATATTTAAAATATGCAGGTATCTGTTTCAGAACAGGCAACTTTTTGAAGTAGGTACAAGCACCAGAGGTAATGTGAGCACACTCTAAAACATTTGAGCCGCATTTAGTTGCGTCTACTAGTTTTCAATCTGAATCTTGTGAATTTGTGAAAGATAAACTTACAAGTAAGTTATGTTAACTTTCTATTAATTTTGTCAGTCCTCTGAGAGTTGAACAAACTAGAGTTTTTAGGTTAGCACTTTAAAAAATTGAAAGAAGAAAACAAAGGAGTGGGAACTATTTCCCAGTGAGCTTAGCGGCATGTTTTTATATCCTGTGTGGCACCGTAAATGAGAAATATGTTACTTTTATTTGTTATTAAAGCAAATGTTCATTTTAATGCAGATCAAAGTTTTTAATCCATGGCATTTCACCAAATTCTACGTTGTCTGTGATTTTAGTGCCTATTGTAAAAGATAAGGCTGGTAAAATAAATAGCAAAGACAACTATCAGCCTATAGCTTCGGCCAGTACTTCATCAAAAGTCTTGGAGAGGGCTCTGCTAAGTAAAATCGAGAAGTTTATAGCCACATCTGATAATCAGTTCGGTTTTAAACCAAAACTTGGCAGTGATATGTGCATCAAGGAAATCTTGGATTTAAACAAGAGACATGGTACCATAATTTTTATGTGTTTCATAGATGCATCAAAAGCATTTGACCATGTTAATCGTAAAAAAATGTTTTATAAATTACATGAGAGAGGAGTTCCTAAATATTTATTAAGAATATTAGTGTATTGGTACAGACATGCTCACTAGAGCATGTCTGTAAAATGGGGAAACTCTGTATTGGCTTCTTTTTATGTGGGTAATGGTGTGCAGCAAGGCAGCATCTTGTCTCCTTCCCTTTTTAACCTATATATGGATGATTTATCTAAACTGTTGAATCAATGTAGGACTGTGCTGTTGGGTTGGCAACAGAACCATCAACCACCTGATGTATGCTGAAGATCTTGTGATCCTTTGTCCATACAGTGCTGGTCTGCAGCAACTGTTAAGGGTTGCTCTCAGTATGGGTTACTGTATGATATTAAATACAACGCAAAAAAGAGCAACATCATGATTGTCAAGAGCAAAGAAGACACTAAATTATCTTTCCCTGACTTCACACTGTCTGGCAGCATCTTCCAAGTTACTGATGAGGTGAAATATTTGGGACATTACAACACCACTGACCTGTCTGATAGAGACATTTACAGAGCGTTGTATTCAATATGCACAAGCTAATATGCTCTTTCGGAAGTTCTCCATGTGCTCAGCATCTGTAAAAACTGCACTCTTTAAAGCATATTGTACTCCGATGTATACTGCCCACCTGCCCATACTGCATTACAGAAAAAGCAGTATGCAAAAATACGAAAAATCTGTATTTTCTCTTCTTTCTTATGCACTTCTTGTTACTGTGCACTATTTTATTTTTATATTTGTATCATGTTCGAATAAAATTTCATTTCAATTTCAATTTCAATTTCAGGTCGCTTACTGTTCTGGTGAACTGCTAGGTAACCACTCCCCTCTGCCACTCCCTTTTTGCAGCTCCTCTCTGCCCGTTAGTGAGGAGAACCAGGTGGACTCAATCTTCTAGCAATCAGAGTGCAGCTACTTTTGGTGTGACTGATCTGTCACCCCTGTTTGAGAGCATGAGAAGCAAACAGCGCTGGTAGCATGTAAATTCAGAACTGTGTAAAAGTTTCTACAAACTGTGAAAGACAGCCGGTAAGCCTCACAATGCTGTTGCTCATTGCTGAATTTCATTGGAGCAGCAAATGAACTCTGATTGATTATTGTATCAAATTGTTTAATCTTATTGAAGTCAAGCTAGTAAGTTAAAAAGAAAAAAAGAAGAAAAAATACACTTGGTGTTTATTGGTTAAAGTAGAAAGAAAAAAATGTTGGTCAGAATGTTTGTGAAAATATTTAACAAAATGATAAAAATGCTAATTTATTTATTGCTGTTGAATTTTACTATAAAATATTTATTATACTTTTAAAATAACTGGTTTAAAGGGGTAGAAATCTGATTTTCACAATGTATTTATCTTGTTAATTTCAGAATGTAATAGATGTCTTTCTGTTTCTTTTGAGGTTTTTCACCTATGGGCTATGTGCAATGTCCTATGTGGACAATCATACAAAAAATAAAGATGAGTCAACTAAATTAAAGGCTCTTTGAGTGAAATCCAGTTCAAACTTCTCAGTGGAAACTATCCATTTCAAGTGGGGAATTGCACAGTAAACCTAACCTGAAAAAACTTGACACTTACTATGATGGCATGAGGATGCTCCTTAGGGTGCCACGATGGAGTAGTGCCAGTCAGATGTTTATAAATGCCAATGTACCAGCTTGCGCTGCTGTGCTTCAAAACATTGTGTACAGATGTGTAGGTTAACAGACCCTGTAAACATCATTCAGACTTTGACCAATCCTGTTCAAAGATTAGTGAGGTTCTTCTCTAGTTTGTGGAATCACTGGTGCCTTAGTTTATATGGCAGTGGATCATTATTTTATTTTTATTGTTCTTGTTTTTGTTCTGTTCCTTTTTTATGGACCATAATTGTCTAAATAAAGAGGATTGATTGATTCATTGATGCAAAGCTTGACGATAATGTCCTGTCATGTTCACACTAAATGTTTTTGAGCAGAATTTGTTGTGATGTATGTTTAATAAAATTCATTATCACATCAGAAATTTTGTTCATTCAATTTGAAACAATTAAAATTATTAAAAATAAAATGAGTAGTTATTTTAACTTGATATGAGTGAAAATCATGCAAAAGTGTGTGTGCTCTTTAACTAGGTGACAGCAGTTTTTTCTTGCATATTGAGAAATAATTATTTGGTTTAAATTGAAGCATTAAATTACAACTCACAATACAAGATTAATGAACTATTAAAACTTAAAAAAAAACATTCAACAAGATGTGATTGTTAAATCTGCTTCATGAACTTTAATTTCTGAGTTAAAACCAATATAATTTTCCTGTCACTTTAACTACATTTTCAAGGCAGCAGACTTTCATTTTCAAGTTAACCAACTTCAAATATTTTACAGTGCACCTATTTAAATCCTGGTGTATGTTATTCTGTTTCTATATTCTATTGACAATTGAACTGCCTTTTGGGGGTGTGAATATTCCCCTAAATATCACATATTTTGCACACTTCAAGGGAAATGAAATTTTGCCTGCATTGGGTGCTGGCAAAACAAAAGTCTCCACAGTGTAGATAGATTTTTGTACATGTGAGACCATTTTTTCACATGTTCAGAATGTTGGTACACAATGATGGTGCACTGCAGTGCAAACATAAACAAGTCCGAAATCGTAGAGGAAGTGGCTAATTTTAATCAAGATCATTTTGAGGTTTTGCATATGTTGTATTTTAACAAGTTATTTAACATTTTTAGTATCTACTTCAAACTTGGCTGATATTTTTAATGTTTGGGTAATTAAAAGCAATTGAAGGCTTAAGGCATTCAACATCAAGATATTTTAAGCAAATGTACAGTGTGCCTTTGTGTTGTGCAAGTCAGTTTACAACACTCCCAAGGATGGAATCACTGCTCTCTTCTTTAGAATGAAACATTGCGTTTTTCTTGATATTTTTTTTTGCTGGTTACCAATTTAGTAAGTAGGGTATCCTTTTCTATATAGTGTTTAGGTGATCTAGAAAACTATTTCCCTTCGATATAAAATGAGAATTGTGAAATGTTATTGTCTGATATCAGCAAACATTTGAGTGACTAAAAAACCAGAAGAAATCTGCACGGGGAAATCTGCTTTTTTACTAGCTTGAAGTTGCATGATACTATATACTAACTTTACTGGTTGCTCTAAATCCAACATATTATCCTGTGCAATTGTACATGTAGCTCCTTGCAAATGTAATAACTTCTTCAATAAGTTTTGGGTGGGAATTTGAAGAGAATGCCAAAACTTAAAATGTTTTGGCATTTAAGGTTTTGGCAGATAAAGCCACCCCTATGTTAAAGGGGGGAACGATATCTGATGGGTGAAATATGGGCATCAGATACCGTTCCCCCCTTTAACATAGGGACTGATGGGTGAAATATGGCCATCAGATACCGTTACCCCCACTGTAAAACAGGGGGAATGGTATCTGATGGGTGATTTATGTACATCAGATACCGTTCCCTCATTTTACTACAGGGGGAACGGTATCTGATGGGTGAAATATGGGCGTCGGATATCGTTCCCCGCTTTAGGGGAAACGGTATCTGATGGGTGAAATATGGGCATCACATACCGTTACCCCCACTGTAAAACAGAGGGAACGGATTCTGATAGATTTATGTACATCAGATACCGTTCCCTCATTTTACTACAGGGGAAACGGTATCTGATGGGTGAAATATGGGCATCACATACCGTTACCCCCACTGTAAAACAGAGGGAACGGATTCTGATAGATTTATGTACATCAGATACCGTTCCCTCATTTTACTACAGGGGAAACGGTATCTGATGGGTGAAATATGGGCATCACATACCGTTACCCCCACTGTAAAACAGAGGGAACGGATTCTGATAGATTTATGTACATCAGATACCGTTCCCTCATTTTACTAC